>NC_030858.1:17613356-17644259 GCF_000208745.1 Theobroma cacao | reverse complement strand
AAAAAATAAACATAAAAAAATAATTATATATATAATAAAGGGTATTTTGTTTTTTTATTTGCTATTCCTTTCTTATTCCATAAGCTATTGTTACCAACCAAACACTAAAATAAGTCATAATAATTATTCTTAACCTATTCCATTTATCATACCTAACTACGCAAAAACTATTTTATTCTATTTTCATCTCATTCTATTCCAATATAATAGTTATTCTATTCTATTCCTATCTATTCCGCGAACCAAACGTGCTGTAAGTGTATTAATCCGGCCAAAAAGCCCTCATTAGACTAAACCAACTTCAACAACTTTTATCTAGCTCTTGTGTTTCATTAATTAGCCAAATAACAATTCTGTAGGTCAAGCAGTTAAATTGAATATTCTAATATTTCCCTTTATAAATAAAGCTAATAATATTATTTATGGATTCCAAACAGAAAAAGAAAAAGAAAATTTCTTGACATATGATATACATACATATATCCCAAAAAAAGAAAATATAATATTTATGATATCAATATTTCAAACCAAACACACTCTTATGTTTAAAATTCATAATTTATGTGATTCATGGAAAACTGCAAAACCCAAAGGCTAGCCAATAGCAATATGTCAATTTAAGGATTTTATTTTCCAAGTTAAAAGTTAAATTTACATGTTACATATTTTATGAAAATATTATTGTATTTGCCCTTCAGAGTGTTTTAACTTTTACCCATAGTAGATAAAAAGGCTTAACAATCAGTATTTAACTAAACTTTGTATGGCATCATTTTAAAATGACGTTTTCTCTTAGTAAAAGTAACAGGTTTTTTTATTACTCAAAAATTACACATCTTTAAAATCAAAGATAAAAGCATGTGCCTTGTTCTCTTTCCTTTTGTTTTCCTTTATATCTTCATCATAAATTTTACAAATATATGAAATCCAAACTTTCATCATTTTACATAATAAAAGTGTTCAAAATTTTGACTTGATTTTAAATTTCTCAGACGTAATCATCAATCACCACCCAATTCCAAATATAAGTAGACATATAAGAGGGCGGAATTGTTTTTAGATGAGGCTTCCCCCAAAATAGAAAAGGAGATATGTGTAAGGTAGGATTAAAGAAAAGGTAGCAAGTTGACCATGCAAAGGTAGCGGGTAGTTCCCTTAAAAAATTACAAAGTGAGGGATCACTTGAGCCTAAGGGAGATTTAAGTGAATCACATGCAAAGGATTTAAAATTGAAGGGAACAAAGATGTTGGATGAGGGAAGTGGGCTTAAAAGGTATGATGAAAAGACCAACATGCGGAGGGGCCTAGTAGTAATAAGGAACGTTTTGAGATTATCAAGAAAGGGCTAAGGAGTAAGAAAGTGAGTTGTGTATCTAGGCGTGAGGGATAACAAAGGGGATGGTTGCAAGTGAGCTAAACTTGAAAGAAATAAAATTGGTTTGTGAGACTAGTGTGCCTAGAAAGAGTAAGGAGATGGATCAAGTACGGTGGTGTCTAGTAGTAATGGGCAATGGGCCAAGAAAACCAAGAAAAGGGGAAAGGGCATGAATGTGGGGTGTGAATCTATGCATGATGAGGAAATTGTTAGGAAGGCTGAAAATCCCAATAGAAGGCTTAAGGTGAGTAAGGAGGACAATATGGGCAAAAGGGAAAAAGAGTAAGAATTGGGGTTTTGGTGAAGATTTAGGGGTTAATGAAATTGAAGTGAGGTAACATGGTGTATGTGATCAAAACTAAATTTCATGACTACCAAAAAGGAAAGTTTGAGGCAGCATAATAAGGGAGGAAGAATTATGATGAAATAATAAGTAATCGGGGGATTATGTTTCATGAGGGGACTAAGTTAGACATGAGGATACTGTCGTAGGTGGGAAGGGAAATCATGTAGTTGATTGAGGAATGAAATAAAGTTAGTGGAGTAAGAATGTGATGAGTTTGAAACTAAAGTTGAGGAAGAAGAAAAAGCTAAAAGAAATTGGGCAGAAAGCTCACAAATTATTGACAAGCAAAATGGTGAAAGGTAGGCAGATAGTAACATTAAAGGGGGAAAATCCCTAAATGAAAAATTGGTCGTTGAAAAATAGCTCTTCCAAGGAGATTGATGAGAAAAAGGAGAATGAGATATGGGAAGCTGTGGTGAGAAAACTTGTTTTTATGGCTAAACAAGAAGGTTGTGAGATTGTATTAAGAAGGGAAATTATGAAAGTTCTATATAGGGAATAGGACAAAGGTAGTGTAAGTAAGGAAAGGTCGATCTCAAATGAAGACATTATTTATAGAAACTTAGTGACCTTGAAAGAGGTCAAGGAAAAATAGGGAATGGGTCGAAAGCTTCGATTGAAGTTTCAAGAAAGCAAGGAAGCTACATTTAAGGCCTTTGTTGATTTGGAACTTGGTGATTACATTGAGTGAGCAATATGAGAAGGGTGAAAAGTGCTTTCAGATTGGGGTTAAAAATTTCTAACAATGATACTATTGACTTGGAATATTAAAGATGTGTTAAGTGTGAAAACAGAACAGTTGTCAGAGGTTTGGTTAGGAAAAATAAACCAAACATGGTGTTTCTTTAAGAAACAAAGTGGGAAAGGTTGATCATAGGGTGTATGAGTTAGTGTGGTGAAAGGAGCTTATAAAAGGTCAATTTGCATTGTGGAAGGGTGATCTGGGGGTTCAACGCATATTTGGAAAGAGGTTTTTTTTTTTTTTTGAAATGAACACTTGCATTGTGGAAAAATATTATACGTTATTGATAAGGACGGTGAAGGAAATTCATAAAAGTGTGGTTTTGGGAATGTTTATGCTTTGAATGATGAGAGTAAAAGAAAAGAATTATGTGAGAAGATGTTTCATGTTCTTGATAAGTATAAGCTATATAGCCAATCGGATTTCTCAAGGTTTATATCTTTAATCATGCAACAAGATTACTCATAACAAGTGATCAAAGGTTTTCCTTCATCAATAAGCTATTATACATAGGCTTATTGGATGAAGTCTAAGGAATTAACTTGCCTTGTAAGGGAATTGTACAGTGTTACAATTATGAGATCCTTATGCATTAAAGCATAATTCCTGAATTGTTCTTGATCGATGTATTGTTGAGACTGGACATCAATGATGCTTATAGACTAGCACATTCTATGTTCCTTATTTGTGAAATAAGCAACTGATCTCATAGGTTGAAGTATGAAGATATTTGGAATTAGAATGTGGGTACTTATTCTTGGAACAAGTTCACCAAACATGACTTGCCATGAGGATTCCATTTAGTATGTCACTCGAGTGTCTATGAAATATATCTTCATGTGACAATCATGCAAATGATCTTTAGACTTAAGATACCGAGTTGTCTTATATGAGAATTGATATACTTTGATATCATCACTCCGAGTTTTAACCAAAGATACCCAAACAGGATGCTATTGGGTATATCATGAAACATATGAAGGAAAATGAGTGGTTAAGAAAGGATTCACTACTCCAAGTTGTCGTAACGTGCGGGTCTAAGAACCTGATCGCTAGACGCGGGGAAACACTATGGAGTCTCAACCAATCTTTGTTCTAGGTGTGATTGGCCACCTATTGACTCGATTCTAATCGACGAAGTCTTAAATTAATTTTAAGTCCATCGAGAGAATTTTAAACTAGTCTACATCTTTTAGGATTTGGTTCGAGAGTGCAGTTACGCTTAAGGAAGTATTAGCACCCCCGTGATGCTCGTTCCATGAACGGTACCATTTAATTTTAGATTATCCTATTAGGGCCTTGATCCTTAAATTTGTTATGCTTCCTTATTTATTATTCATTTATTTTAGCCTCTATTTTGTTAAAATATTTTATTTGACTCTAAGGTGTGATATGAACATGAGGCATTGCGAAATGCATGGCATGAAATTCAAATAATGTCGGACAAATAACCTTTTATTGAGGACATTCTCTCGGATCCACCCATCATACTGGTAGGATCTGGGGATATTCTCTCACTTAGAGAATTTTCACCTTCGTAAATTTGATGAATAAATCTCATCATCGGGGTTATCGTACTCTTTTTAAAATATATATATATTTTCATGAATGTAAACCTATTACAAGCATAAGCCTTTTTATTAAAGATGTTTCCTGAGCCCTCCCATCATACTGGTGGGACCCGAGGACACCCTTTCACCTAAGGAACTTTCTAAGAGAAACCCACATTCGTAAGATTTTTGGAAAATCCCATCATCGGGACTTGTACTCGTGGACAACATTATCTATATGCCATGACATGCGTGATGCAATAAAGACATATACTACGCTTATGGAATTCATTATTCATTATTATTTTTTATTTCTAAGCTCTCTTATGTCTTCCTTGCTATTTCTTAGGGACTCTTTTTTTCTATGTTTCCTTTTATCATTATGCATATTAAGAATTATATATATTTCTACGTTATTTAAGTGTATATTTTTTTACTATATAAACTATCTTTTCACTCATAATCTATAGCAAGATATCCAATTTCATAATTATATACATATTGATTCCATTTTTCTTTTTTTATTATCTACCCTATTCCCTTTTCATAACACTTATAAATTTATTACTATATATATTTTATACAACTAGATATTTAAATTTTATGTTTTAAACATATTTATTATTTGGAATTTTCCATCATCGTATATTTTAATTATTTATCTATTTATTTATTGTCATGAGTATTACCATTTTCACAATTTGATTTTTATCTTTGGACAATTAAAATATATGTCATCTTTTCTCTTATATATGCCATATTTGTATTTATATTTTGTTTGACTAATTTATTGTATAGTAATTTTTATTTATTTAAAATTAAAAAATCTCGGAACCTCAAAATCGAGGCCTTCCCATCGTACTGGTGGAGCCTTAATTTGGATTCCGAGCCTAGAAAAAATTAGTCCGAAATTACGACTTCTCACGTCCCGGCCAACCATCCCATCATCGGTGTTGAATTAAGTACTCATCTTATTTATATGAATAATCCTTTAACTTACACCACTTTCATTCTCTCTCTTTCTATTTTATATAAAGCTATCTCTTTCAACCACTTTGTCATCTACATATATTTTTTCTATTACATTTTTATTTTATTTATTTTTATATCTTTATATTTATTTTACCTAATTCATTCCTATTTTACCTATATTAGTTCACGTAATTATGTATTCCATTTTATATTTAACATTTGAACTCTACCTACATCTTTTATATATTTTCCCTGAACCATATTCTTAATCTAACCAAATATTTCCTAATGTATATAATTCAATCTAAATGAACCTATTTCTATTACTAAATGCCTATTATCATTATTTTTAACATTAACGTCCACCTAAACCTAGTTATTATATTATGATTTTTAATTAAATGTTCACTTATTTCCCTATATAAATTTTATCCTTAAATCTGTTTTTATAACTAAAACAACCTTTTTTTTTGTCCTAATTTTATCATCATTTTTTGAATATATTTTATTATTTATCCATTTATTGAAATCTCTTTGTATTTCTAAGTATTTTATTTTCTATTTACTTCACCTATTTTTACACTATCCTATTCTACTCTATATTTTCTCTCATAACATCTGATAATTATCATATGTATTTTATCTTTTAATTTAATTAATAATCTAATAAAAATAATTATCTTCCTACCTAAACATTAAGTCAAACTCAACACCACAAAACCATACCAATATAAAAAGAGAGGTGAAGTGTTTACCTTACTAGGTAACGTTGGTCCAAACAGCTAATCAACACTTTCCTCTAAATGCACCGTTTGGTGCTCTGAACAGCCACTCCCTCAAGCACTAAAACGGTGTCATTTTGAAGCCTTTCAAGGCCTATGTATGAAAACCATTTCTCTTCTTCCACCCCTCATTTCTCCCACTGACTTTCTCTCTTTAATCGACGTCCTTCCCCTTCTTTATCCTTACAGATCGGTAACTTTAACCCCAAGCTTTTCCTCTCTAACCGGCGGCAGATAAAGCTCCCTACCCTCCAAACGGTAGCACAAAAAGCTCCCTCCTTTCCTGAACCAAACCGACGACATTAAAAGCTTTCCCCTTTAGTAAACTTTCCCCAACTGACAACACAAAAAAAAAATGCTCCTTCCTTTCCTAACTATTCACTCAATATCTCCCTTTTTCCCTCTCCCTCACAGGTGACACTCTTGCTATTTCCCACTATCTTTCTCTTTTTTTTTTTGTTTGTGGCTTCTAGTTGCTAGAACTCTTAGGGTTTTTCTTCATTTTTGATTTTTGGTTGCTTTTGTGTGTTTTTGTAGCTGCTACAGAAGTGCTTTTATACCCAATTCCAATCTTGGGGGTGCCATTTCCACTTTCTACCAGACGCGAGTTTTTCTTGTGTGGCACAGCGTACTGTGCCTGTCCGCACCCTGCTAGTCGTCTAGCTTTTTCTCTTTTTTTTTTTGTTTCTATTATTTTGTCCTTAGTCTCCATAACACTATAATGCTTAATTAACACATAAAACAAGTAGATAATATCAATAATGAAAAATAAAGTATAGTGTCTACACAAGTGATTAAGGAGATGTGTCTTGATTGATCTTGCCCTGAATTAGCTTAATAATGTCTTTGGCCAAAGCAAGATGGATTTTGGAAAAGAAGTTTTCCATAATCCGTGTTAGCTAATTAATGGTTGCAAGAACTATTATGGAAAAAAAATAGAATAGTAGACATTGTACCATGCTCCTTGGATTTTTGAAACATTTGGTGAAGAGATTGAATTGTACTGAAAGACTAATCACTAAAAGGTTATGTGAAACACCAATTTTACATATAATGAAAATTTGGTTAAAACTTGAATTTTGATGAATTATACACTGGTGACAATTATCTATAAGAATTCCTTGTCATTTGATGTAAATCGTTCCATATGATTATCCTATATTCATGGATGAATGAAGATTGAAGGGATGGTTGATAAAAGATGCCAAACGAATGAAGTTTTGCAAGTTTGAACTTGGAGGATTGACCCTTAATGGTTAAAACTCGACCATAGTGACATGGGGCTTAGAAAACATCAAGGTCCTAGTTAAGGGTCAACTATGCAAGGGCAAAACTTGACTGTAGGTAGAAAAATGAAGCCATAGCCCACTATAGGGACTAAGTAGTTGACTATAGCAGAAAAATGAAGCCATAGTCGACTATAGACTTTGAGTAGTCGACTATAGCTTTTTTTGACCAAAAAAAATATATAAAAGGCTCAACACAAGCCTTAGCCTTCATTTTTCATTTTCTCAACCTCCAACTGATCCCCAATGACCACTAAACCCTCTTTCAACCTCTTAAAACCCCATTGGACAAAGAATCAACCTTTCAAACTCAAATCTAAGGTAAAATTTTACATTTTTGGGTTTTAATCATAATGTTTGAACCTTATTCAAGGGTTTTGTAAGTTTCAACTCATTTAATCTGAATTTGAGCTAGGATTTTAAGGGTTTTTGTTCTTCAACATCGTTTTGGACGTAAAGATGTTTAAAGATTCATTATTTAAGATTTGGATTTGAAGATTTGTGGATTAGTAGCTTTAAACAAAAAAAATACTCGATTAGTTTTGCATAAATGGATTTGTTGGAAAAAATAAGGATTTATGCTAGAAATTGTTGTGATAGGTTGTGTTGAGCTTGAATATCATAAAACAAGCAAGGTTTGTTGAAGCAACGCTTAGAAGCATGATTTTACAAAGGTGAATAGATACACCCTTTTAAGCATTTTAATATGGTAAAGCTAAGCATGTTTCATTGAATTGTTTGACTTGCATGATTTGAATATTATGCTTATAATATTAAATTAAATTATTTTAATCAAATGTTTTAAAAGAAGTTTTAAAATCTATTTATGTATGTAAATATTACTACTATATATTAGTTTTTAATAAGGGGGGACAAGCCCTTTCAAACGTTTTACTTCAAAAACTTCAATTTCGTTATGAATAGGAAATAAGAAATGTGTATAGACTTGTGGATGACAAGCAGATGTAAGTTCCCACCTTTATACTTGATGATGAGCATGATGGCTGAGTATTTTTGAAGAAATATGATTCACGATAAATTAGCACCTAAATTGCTGTTATGGAAAAATAGAGATGAACGCTTAGGTTGAAGTAGATATTCCCACCCTTAAGCTTATGATATATTTTATTTGAGGAATATTAGAACATGAGAATCATGGTTTTTGGGATGATATGTGATGTAGTTTCCACATGCCATATAAGGAAATTTAAAGGTGTAGCATGAGTTTACTTTGAATATGTGTTGATAATAAATTGAGGTGTGAGATAATGCTTTGTATTATGAAATAATACTTGTATGTGAATGTTTCCTAGAGCTTTCACAAGGTGTAAGGTAATATTCTGCACCCAGTGAATTGTGCCTAGTATGATGATGATGATAGTGCTCCATATGGTGTGAGATAACAATCCACACGTTGTGACTTACGCTTAGTATGATGATGATAGCGTTTCCACACATTGTGAGGTAATACGTGGTGCGAACGCTTAATGATATATTGAGCGATTTCCACACATAGTGAGGCAAATTCCACTACATGGTGGCAATGCTTAACGTGAGTGAGGCCGATGTGCCACTCACTAAGCTTAGACTTAGGCTAAGACCCAGTAGGCATCCTTGCATTCATGACTATTGCATATTACTCTTGTATTGTGATGTTTCTTGTGCTTGAAATGTTTGATTGAGTTATAAATTAAACTCTAAGCAATAAGATAGTCAAGAAAGACTAATTAGTAAAATAAGTTCCATTGCATTGGTTGAGTTTATGGATTATAAGGAAAGAATGGCCACTTGAGTTCCATGGATCAAAAGTTGATTATTTAAGTTGTTGGGATTAAAAAATATGATTAGTTAAGATATATGGATTGGAAATTTATGCTTGAGTTATATGGATTGGAAAATGATCTAAAAAATGTTATGATTTAATCTTATGGGATAACCTTGAGTACATGAGTAGCTCATATGCTTTACACAAAGTTTGGAGGAAATTACCCATAGCTTGGGTTTATATGGTTAAGTATCGTTTCCCTTAGGGAGGATCCGATACCACAGGTGAGGTACAATTTCCTTGTGTTACCTAAAAGTTTTGCATAAATGTTCAGCTTATTCAAATAACTATAAGGAGGATTCCATGCCATAAGTAAGGTACAACTTCCTTGTTTTTCCTAAAGGTTTTGTAAAAATTTTCAGGTTATTTAAAGAACTATATGTTTATGAAATGTGTAACAACCGTTCCTCGATTGTTACCGACGTCCGAGACTTGCCAGAGAACCCGCCAAATCCCAAACAAGCCTTAGTTGAATCTTCGGTTATTATGCCATCAATTTGTGAAACTATTTGAACCATATATCTCTTTGTAATAAGGATTAAACATAATCGTAATAAACCATCTTAACCTTTATTCACCATTCCCGTAAAGATTACATTATAGTCTATAATTATTCAATTGTACACTTACATTGACACTACTTACAAATACATTATACTATGAACGACTCGACCTCTAGCAGTAGAGTGACTCAGAATAAGGTACTATGAGATGCCTTTACCTATCCGCGGTAGTCAACATGTGCCAATGAATGTACGCTAGGCTGAACACTATCTACAAAAGGGACATAAGGGCGTGAGTCTCACAGACTCAGTGATCATCGGCTTTGTGAGCAGGGAGTAGATGGGAAACAAGCTTAAGGCAGATCTTTTGAATGATAAAACTATAATTAAAGCAATAATCTTAGAAAAATCAAATCATAAGTAGAGTGTTAATGCCTTGTAAAAATGATGCCATCAAATCATCATGCAATATTTCACTTGACAAAAAGATGCTAAAAACAAGTGTAGCAAAACCAAGTTCAATCATAGAAAACATCACTTACTATCAAAATATGAAAAAGAGTATAAAAGTATGCACGTTCCTAAGTTGTGTGGCATGTAAAGAAATCAATTTATAAAGCCACATAAACCAACTCATGATCATCAAATAAGCACTGAAAGCTTTTATTCAAATAAAGTGAGATGTAGAGAAAATCTTAACTCTCCACCATGCAAAAGAGTACACGTCGAAAAACTCACAAAGCTCTCAAGTAGGAAAGTATAATATCAACACGTGGACCCACTTCCACATAATCACAATCCAAGAGCACCGCTTCCACCAGATTCCCACATGCCATGGTAGTCTCAACGATGTTGGCCGACATCAAAGAATCAAGTGGTGACAACCGTGAATATCACTTGTGGCCTAGCCACATATAACAACCCGTGGCCTTGCCACGTATATCACAAACCATGGCCCCAGCCATGTCTAACAACCATCGATGACCCAAAGGTTCTCTAGCTAGAGCTCACTTGTGCACAAGGGTCACACTTAACCAAAGTGATATTCGGCCTACTCTCGACGCTCTTGGTTTGTCAAAACCGTTTTCAAAACAAAATAAAGTTTTTTGAGACTTTTTCCTTTGAATTTTTTGAAATCAAGGTTTGATAACCCGTCAAATTGCATTTCTCATTAATTAGCATGGTGTAAACACGTGTACAAAGGTCTGAATAAAACTGGTGCTCAAAACTTGTATTTAAAACATCTTAACAAATGCATTTAGCTATGCAAATCACACAAAAATACAAGGCACAAATTTTGATGCAAACATCGTAAGAAGGCTTGTTTCCCTATTTCTAAAACACTTTACATATATAGATTATCTATAGGCTTATCCAAACCAATTTTCAAAACAACTTGCATCCACAAAATACCTAGGAACAGGCTCATGCTTTCCACAAATTTGCATTTAAAATAAATCATCACATATATATATTATGGAAATTTAGAAATCGAAACCCTCTACTCACCTTACAATAATGGGACGCTTCGTTGCTATTGATTCGGGTGTGTATCTAGTTATTTCTACTTACCGGTCACTCGTTACCTCGTATGGCACACCACCATGGCAAACTTTCCTAGCAACAAATTAAACTCAATATATTTAGTGTATATCATTTCCACCTCTCTTTCTCATTCAATCATGAATCCTCATTCTACTAACTTGCATCTTAACACGTTTTTGCTAAGGTTATTCATATCCTTTGTTTGCGTAATTCTTTAGATTATAAGTACGGGAAACTTATTCATAACTTTAGCACATATACTAATTGTAACACCTCGTACCCTCGTTTAGCCATCAATAAGACTCTATCGATAAAACGAAGAGTTACTTGATGTAAATTAAGGGTCGAAAAATGGGTACGGGTGAGAAGAACATTTTGAAAAAAAATATTATTTTATTTTTATAAATAAATAATATTAAAATATTAATATTTTATTTATTATTGAAATTAGTCATGAAAGAAGGTTCTATGACTAATTTAAGTGGGGGATAAGAAGTACGAATGAATTTTGGAGATAAATGACGTAAGTGAAACTGCGTGATTTTATTAAATAGAGCTAACCCAGGTAAGTCAATATTTAAATATTACAGTGATACTGCGTTGAAGAACAACTTCGATATTTTGATTGTACACGTGTAAGAAAAGGAAGATAGAAGGAAATTAGAATTTTTACACGTGTCGGAAGGATCAATTTTAAAATACAAAAACTTGAGGATTGTGTAGCAAATACAAGGAACTTGGAAATTTGTATGTAAATTTTATTATTTTGAGGAAATAAAATAAATAATGATAATTGTAAATGAATATAAAAATGTATATATATATAATTGTAAAAAAAAAAAGAGGGAAAAGGAAGGTGCTGTCGACCGGTGGGGAAGAGGAGCAGAAGAGAGAGAGAGAAAGAAATGGGAAAAGAAAGAAAAAAAAAGAAAGAAAGAAGAAGAAGAAGAAAAAAAAAAAGGAGTGGGCATAGCCCAATAAGGAGAAATGGAAAAAGCCCATGAGAAGGGCCCAATGGCAACAAGGAAAGAAAAGTCCAAAAGAAAAATAAAGACAAAAACTTGGGCCAACTTAGCTCAATTTGGAAGTGTTAAAATAAAGATAGTACACTATAGTGGTGTGCCGGAGGAAGTAACGAGCGGCCAGCAAGTAGAAATAGCGATGTAATATCCCGCTATTGTGAGGTGAACAGGGGGTGTCAATTTTAAAATTTTCATAAATATATACCTACACGTATGATTTATTTTAAATCTGAAATTTGTGGATAGCATGTGCTGGTAGCAATCTTAGGAAATTGTGGTTGCAAATTATGTTTAGAAATCGTTTTGAATACATATATGTATAAATTATATGTAAAGAATTTTGAAAATCGGGAAACAAGCCCTTCGCACTATTTTGCTTCAAAATCTGTGCCTTATATTTGTACAGTGTGCATCCATGATTATAATGCTTATTCACCATGAAAGTTGTTGTTTTGAAATTCATGCACAAATTTTATTTTATGAAAATGATAATGGATTTTATCATACCCTATGTTGAATGCTTTGAAAATATTTTTGAGATGAGCTTTTAAGGACATAACACAATTTTAAAATGGTTTTACAAACCAAGAGATTCGAGAGTAGCTTGGTTGTCACTTCGGTTAAGTGTGACCATCGTGCACGAGTGAGCTATAGCTAGAGGACCTTTGGGTCGTCGACCGGCGGTTAGGCATGGCGGGGACCACAGCCTGTGATATATGTATGCATGGCTAGGCCACCAGATGATTTCACGATTGCGACCGCTTGATTCTCTGATGTCGGCCAACATCGTTGAGATTGCCATGGCATGTGGGATCCGGTGGAGCGAGGCTCCTGGACGTTATTACATGGTATCGGGACCATGGATTTTATTTGATTTCCTACTCGAGACAAAAATCTTTTTGGGTTTTCAGACTCTTATTTCTTGCATGGTGAAAATGAAATTATGCGGTTTCTTGCAGCTCCCCCTAGTTTTACTGTTATATGAAATTTACCCTCGCGTGTGAGGTGATTTGCAAACTGTGTATAAACCTGGTTACTATTTGGTTTCGTGGGAGCTTGCCCATCTTTATTGATATAATTTGAGTATTACATGAGACAATTTTGACTGCAAAGATCTTTGACGAACACGAGGTTTTAAATGATATTTTACTGATTTAGTTTGAAAATGGTTGTTAACCATTTCACTGCACAAAAGTTTATTTACTTGATTTGATATACATTATGGCTGATTACAACTTACAAGAAATTCGCGATATTATTTTCTTTGTATATATAAGGCTCAAATCTCCGTTTGAATTAAATATTTTTATCTACTCTAGCAAGCTTTATTATTCAAAATCTCTACCTTATTGCTTATTTCCCATCTACGCCCTACTCACGGAGCCGATGATCATTGAGTCTGTGAGACTCACACCCCTCTTTTTCCCTTTTTGCAGGTAGGGATCAGTATAGCATGTAATCATTGGCGTGTTCTATCCACCGCAAATAGGTAAAGGCATCTCATAGCATTTTATCTTGAGTCACTCCACTATTAGAGGTTGAGTTGTAGTACTCTGGTTTACTATGTAAACAAATATTAGTTTTGATATAAACAAAAATTTGAGATTTTTGAACTCAATGTATTTAATTGTGTTGTCATGACTTAAAGTCAAAATTTAATGGCTATGCTTATTGCTGAATTCATGTTATAAATATATACGGTTCAAACATGAATACGGTTTAATAAATATATATGTAGCGACCAATGAGGGGTCATTACACTAATATTTTCCAATGATATTTATCAAGTTCAACTATCATTTTCACACTAATATCCTCGCATATGGCAACAATTATAAATCTAATTTCATCAAGCATTTTCACATTTACATGCACCACAATTCACATTTACATGCTGCCACCACGCGAAACATCAATATCCATTCATAACCTTTTAAACCTTTCACAACAACACATATCCACACATTACACTTTTCTAAGCTTTCAACTATCATAATGGCTTCTAACCGTATCTATGACATCACAATAACACTACACATTGCATGCCTTGCCTTTTTAGTGAATTTGACCTTGCATGCAACCTCAATGCTCTTCCAATATTCCACTCACCAAGCTACTAACAATTGCACAATCATTCCTCACAATATTCAACTAACCGTAGGCTTCAAAACATAGTGTTAAGCTTACCGTTTTTCTTTCACCTCGAAGCCATTATGCACCCACGGGTTTGGTGGCTTGCATGTCACCAATTTTCCTTCAATCAAGCCAATATTTGCTGCCATAAGACATTTCTTTTAGTCATCAACTCATTTTCAAAGATTACTCAAGTTAAAAACAAAAATCCTTACCTTCCTTGCTTTAATCACAAAACTAAGCTTTATACCTCCATTGACTCTCCACGATTTCTCTTTTGAGTATTGAAGATTCCTTGAGTGAAACAACAACATAAATCTACAAGATAAGGGAGGAAATCTCACGGTTCCTCTTGGTTTTGTGCAAAACCGATCCTTTCCTTCATTTCTCTTTTTTTCTTTCTTTCTTTTTTTCCTTTCCTTTCTCTTTTCTTTTTTCTTTCCTCTCTTTTCTATTTTCTTCTTGGTTATGGGTGGACTTCTCAAGGCCAAGCCTTGAAAATGGCTTTCATTTTCTTATTTTTCTCTCCCATGGGCGGATTGCCTAAAGTCACTCACCTTTTTCTCTCATTTCCTTTTGTTTTCTCTTTATTTTTCCTTCATGGGTGGATTGCCCAAAGCTTGCTCATTTTAGCCTTTTTCCTTTATCCTTTTATGTGATAAAATTGCAAGTCAAAAGGCCTTTGAACCATTCCACCCATCCTCACTTTTCATCGTCCATTTTTTCTTCATTTCTTTTTCATCTCCTATTTACATGCCATGCCATTCAATTACCTTTCTTTGTTTTCTTTCTATTAAATATTATATTTATGCCTTTTCTTTTCAAATTACATCACCTTTCTTACTTGTTTACCGTGGGCTATCTTTGCCAAACCACGGTTTTCTCCAATTAAATATCTTTTATTCTTTTTCTGTTGTCAACTTTCACATGGTGGGGTCCCACATGTTTCCCACTAACTTCTCCTTTTTTGCATGTAATGATTTGCATGCAATAATGAATTTCACATGCATGTCTCATATTCCACATAATCTAGCCTTCCTTAACTAATTGATCTCCATTGGCCTCAAAATATTAAAATTGTACATAAGTCCCCAAACTTTCCTTTATTTACCGTGTAACCCTCCAAACTTTCATCTTTTACAACTTGGTCCTTCCATCACGTTTTAAATTTCAATTTCCTTCTATTTTTCTTCCTTTACAAATGTAAAATCAAAACATCCAAGTTTCACTTCACCAAGGTGTCACCATAATATTTAAATGTATACTTACCCGCGCTTGCTCTATTTAATAAAGGCACGCGGGCCCCATTAACGTCATTTTTCTTCGAAATTCTTTCTTATTTCTTCTCCCCCACTTAGATTAGTCATAAAATCATCCTTCATGACTAATTTCAATAACAGTTAAAATATTAATATTTTAATATTATTTTATTTCAAAATTCTCCACTTATCTCCTCGGGTCCCAAAATGTCTTATTATGCTCCGGTTCACTTCCAAATCGCCTTTTAACTCACTAATTCGTCCTCATTAAAGATATTATTATTTAATTACTATTTCCTCACATGCAGAATATTTTATTCTAAACTATTTCTTTCACCCTTCATCATTCTTAAACACTCTAATTAACCTCAATTGTTATTCGATAAGCTTTATTAGCCACCATATCAAAGTACAAGGTGTTACAGTCTCCCCCACTTAAAATGAATTCGTCCTCGAATTCAAATAAATGTATGGTGAATAATCAAAGTTCTAAAATTCTGCCACACCACTTTCGTCAGGCATTCTTAACATAGTATCTTGGTCTACACATTATATCAACTTCCAATCTTTACAGAAAACTCAACAATGTCATTAATTCTAGGTAAAACTCAATTAAATCAACCTTAAATCATCAATTATACATGTTTAAGTAATCACCCACAATTTCTCTACCTTGATCTTTTATCAAACTTTCTAATATTCATGTATTCATTCCACCATTGACTACGAGTTTAAATTGTCAACCAATCTCAATTTTGTTTTACATACTTCCATACAATTTTCCATTCGAGCATTTCATACTATGTAAGGATCAAAACATGCTTTATTTATTTCATGTATATTCAACATCATGGATGATTTAAATCCGGTAACCATTAGTAACCATATTCCCAAAAACAAAACTCCAGTACTTTTATGATCGAGTACTTACTAGGTAAATTTCACTTATACCGAATCCTAACAAGCTTTACACCCTTCATTTTACCTTACTACCGCATTGTATTTCAATAAATAACGACATTTTACATGCATTCTTATGGACTTAACCAATCTCTTTAATCACTAGCTCAACCTCTTAAGGTTAAAATTGCTCAAAATTTTCCTGTAAAGTTCCTTTCCAAGTCTTATCTTGATTACTAACCATCTTTATATTTCCAGAGTCATAGCTAATTTACCAACCATATGTCACATACAAACATATTTTAACTTGAGATTTTTCAAAATCATTTCAAATACCAAATCTAATGACCTCATTAGTTCATCAATCTGAAGATGAAATTAAACACTTACCCTTCCTTAAGTGCACTTTAAAATCAAAGAATCATCTATTAAGACCTTTCCAAAATTAACTTCTTTTAGCCTTTTTACCTTAGGGAATTAAATCCATGGCATACTTCTCTATTTGAGTACTTCGTAATAGCCTAACAATTTCTAGCTTACAATTAAGCTAGTTCATATGCCAAGCTTTTCAAGCTATGTCAAAACACCAAGCTTGATCATGATATGATAAAACTTTATGAACTAATACCAGAAGTATAAACACTTACCTTTAAGCTGACAGCATTATAATCAACTTGTTCACTACCAAAATCACCGTTAGATTATCTTAGTCATTATCTAGTGCTATAACCACTGATAGAATACCATCATTGAATCAAATTATAACCAACTCCGTATGAGTTTTTGTGCCAACATGCAACCTATATATTCATATATATATATATTTCCAAAAATTTCAACTTCAAGTAGTCTTCGACTTAACAAACTCAATAAGCCATCTGTAAAACCAAAATAACAGACAATCAAGTTTAGAATCATCTCTTCTTATAGTTGGTCAGATCATGCTCATCATTGGTGGTGAATACACAAAGCTGATTTCAATATTCTATTCTCATACGAGAGTCGACCACTAATTGGCACCATCCCCAAACACCACATATCTTAAAAGCCGACTTCTCTTTTTTTTTCTTTAGCCAAATTCATATTGCAGTATTCTAACTCTAAGTCATGGCTCCTCACCAAATCTTTACTCATATATGAGTACTTGAAATCTCAAATCATCATCTCTTGTTCTCTAAACATTTGAAGCACAATTTAACTTTTTCCTACTCTTATCAGGCACTTTACCTTGATAATTACTCAAAATGAGTTTAAACTTGTGGGGGAAGAACATTTACAATTGTATACATTGCCTCTATAAGCATATAAAAACCCCAACCTCATCGGGTCTAACTAACGGCAAGATAATCATTGCCTCAAACCAGCATGTTCAAGCATCTTTACATTTGCAACATATCTTTATACTTATGTGACATATCAGTCATAAGCCCCAACTTGACTATATAGCCATTTGCTCTTTGAGCTTTAATGTTTTCTCATTGTGAAAAATCTCTCGAATTTATCTCACCAGGGTGTTCACAAGGTGGATACAAGTCCATAACTTATAGTTCAATGCCTAAAGTAGTGAACACAATTTCATTGCTAGAGTTCTACCCTTATCTACCAATCATAGCTCCCTTGCATATTTACCTGTACATTGCTTGGTAGCTCACGAACCACTCATGGCCATCCCATTTCGTCTTCTTACAGCAAGTTAAGCTAGTATATTCTGTTATGCTTTTCCATACACTTTCAAAACACTTAAACATTTCCTTTAATACAATTTCGTTGGGGACTTAAACAATCAAAGGCTTATCTTCAAAGTCACTCATAACCTTAGCAATTTAATGTATGCTTAATAGCAGTTTAGCTCCTTGGTCCCAATGGACATCATTTTCAAATCTCTCAAGGTGTCCTTGTCCTTAGTTCGGACCATAAAAAATTAATTTAGTATATTTGCATCTATTATCCATAAGCTTCTTATGCTTGTCATAACAACATCCACACTTTTCCCATCATTTATCTTACTTTTCATTCACTATTTCCTTAGCTTTTAACAAGGCTTAATCTCTTGTCTACCTTATTTCTTAGGATTTGACTTTAGTCTGGGTAATGTTTATCCTAATACTTCACATGGTAATTTAAAAACTTCTCAATTCATTCATATAAATACTTTCCAAAACCTTAAAACTTCAATTAACAAGGCTTAACATCAAGTCCAATGACCATAATTCAACTTGCAAGTTCATTTTCATGCCATCCACATCTTGTTCTTGCTTCTTAGACATGAGATGTTCGTAGCGCTGTGAGGTTAAGTGGTCAACGCTGCAGTTGCTAGAAATTTACTTTATCAAAACAATTCTCCTACCCTTAAGGCTACTACCTTAATCATTCTCAACTGTGTGGCTTTTCTCTAAGCCTATACCACAATTTGCAAAACTAGCTTTCTATCACAAGTACGCAATCGAAAAATTAATTTCAACATATCTATTTCACTTTTTGTGGTGTGCCAAAATCATCCTTTAGGCATATTTCACTACCAGCAATCATTTTCCTTTACCATAACATTTAGTGAATATTTGGTTAAGCAATTGTCTCCAAATAACTCTTAAATACATAAATATCAAATTGTACACCACTTAGTGTTAAGATATTGACTTTACTCATCAATCCTTAACCAATCACATTTATAAAGTGGATAATTTACTTAATTATTGCATCTCGCCTTTGCGGTCATAAGATCAAAGTTCTCTTAAACTTAGGATACAGAAGCTCCCTCTTAGAGCATATCCAAAAATCAGCATTTTCTAAGTCTTTTACCTTTGGAGAATTCACATTCAAGGCTAATCATTTTCATCATAGATTACATACTAATCCAAATAGACTTTTAAATTGATGTTTAAAACAATTTGTATATCAAGCTCAATTATAGAACTCCATATGGCATTTAGACTAGAATCAATATTTCTAAGTCATTTAACTTCAAGCTACTGAATACATAACTAGTCCTTTAATTCATTGGCTTCATGCCTATCATAGCAAAACTTAAGCTCATCCTTAGAACAGATTTGTTTACTAGCCTTTTACTTGATGATCAAACATTAATTATAACAATAACTGATTTTCACTCTTGGGCTAATTCATGTACTTGTAACTATAACCCAGGATGGGTCGAATCGAATCTTGGAAATTCGTAGCCACTTAATTGAGATCAAGACCAATTCCATCTAAGTTGCTATACACATATTCAACACATATACGCTTATAAAATATTTCAGAAGCCCAACACCATTTATATATGGGCATGGTAAGCTCAATTAACACAGTGCACTTACCTCTGTGCACATAAGTATTGGTTTACACCTCCTTCAAAGCTTAGATTTATAAACCTCGAGTGAATCAAAGAAATCACTATTCATTCCAATCAAGGTGCACCCCTTATTACTAATAATTCTATTTTATAGAATTACTTTAGTCCAATTTTGTTAGTAAATATTTGCTAAGTCCTCAATTTTTAATTATAATTTACTTAATTTTTAATTTTTTTTATAGTTAGTTTATTTTTAAGTTAATTTTTTAATTTTATGTTATTTCTTTTAATTTCATTGTTATTTATTAGTTTTTATATTTTTCGTAGGAATAAAAGAGATTGGGCTTAATTTTGGAAAGTATGGTTTTGAAAGACCCAGAATCTGTTTGCATATACTTCAGTGTTTTGGCCATAACTCAAGTTACAAAACTCCAAATGATTCAATTCTTAGACCATTGGAAAGATAAGAGACAGAGCTACTCATTTTACCCAATTCTGCTTTGAAGATAGAGAAAATTGCATTGGACAATAGCTGGATGTACTGTGTCAGGAATAAAAATTTGTAAAGACTGACAATTGATTTTTGGGCCTCTCATTACACTTTTAAGCCCAATTAAACCCTAGGTCAACTTAAGGAGTATAAGTAGTATAAATCGGATAGTTTGAAGAACATTAGGGTAGACAACTTTTAGGAGATTCAAAAAGCTAGAAGTTGAGGCTAAAACTTGGAGATCAAGGTGGCGAATATTGTTTTGTTTTCTTCCTTGGCTTTTATTTTTCTTGTTACTCTCAATGGTTGAATTTATTATATTGTTATTTGTTTTTGCAATCATGAGTAGCTAATTTTCTTTTTCTAGGATTGCAATTGAACTCACATGTAATCTATATTTTTAATTTCTTTCTTACTTATCTTTAATGGGATTTGATCTGTTTATTCCAATTTGTTCTTAATGCTTTTAATTGCCTGATCACTAATTAAATTGATTTAGGAACCTAAACAAACTTAGGAAAGAGAGTTTAGTGTAGACTAAAATTGGGATAGCATATGATCATATTAATTGATTTGCGTATAGGATAGGGATATGCCTATAAGCCATATGTAGCTAGATTAGAACCTGAACTTAATGAGTCTGTTTTAATTTGAATTCACATAGGGATATAGTTGTCACATCCCAATTTTCGAGCCATGACAAGTGCAAGGGCCCAATAGGCTCAGCCCACTAAGCCCAAGCAAGCGTCTTTGTATAATCTTATACAATAATTCATATACCTTTAAAATCCAAAATTCATAATATTCAAATATAGTCCTTTTGAAAACAATTCATAAAACGCAATTATGCATTCATAACGGCATCATCTACCATAATATAAATATATAGCTTGACCAATGAATCTTAGTATTTCACCTCAAGTATTCATACACATACTTAGGCCTTGACTGTCAGCGGAGTGACTTTGGTCACGGTTGCTAACATTTAATGTCATGGTAAACCTACAGAGCAATGGATAGGGAGGAGCACCTTGTCCTAGGATCCAATCACCTTTAACTCAGGAAACCTAAAACATGAATTTTAAAAACATGAGTACAAACTCAGAGAGTGAACATAAGAAGGGAACAATCAATGACAAGGAATGGTTTAGAAAACATAATGCACTTATTTGAAAACAATGCCATTTAGTTCAAGTTCTTATTAAAATCCCTCCATTAAACCCTTGGTTGTAAAATCATTTAATGATGAAGGAACCGTATTCAGCATGAAATTGAAAGAAGGGAAATTTCCAGCAATTATCCAAGCAAGGCAGTATAAACAGAATGTTTCTCGTTGCAATAAAATCAATTTGCAAATAAATGGAAAATTTTCAAGATTCATCATGTGCATCCCACCACATCGTGCACATAACCGGACATCCCATCTCACCCATCTCATGTGCATCCCACCACATCGTGCACATAGCCGGACAGTATCACCATCCATCTCCCTCACCACCGTCATCACCGGCAAGTGCACACTCACTCCACACATGCACGGTTGCATTTGTCACACAATGGTACCATTTATGACATAGTATATACATATCAATATTATACATAAATGTGACGACCCAAATTCCTGGCCATGACCGGCGCATGGGCCCAATAGACGTAGTCCACTAAGCCCAAGCAAGCCTATTAATCTGACAAGTTCATCATTCCATAATAAACTGCTAAGTCACATTTCATACTTGAATCAAAATAATATTAAACATTGCCACCTCATATTGGCATACCAAACAAGAGTATATACATTGTCTACAACATATATCTTAATAATTTACATTAGGTTTGTCTATACGCAACAAAAAGAGACTCGATGCCCAACAGAGAAACTCGACGAATGTACAGCTACTGAATGTCGAGACACCTATCAAAAAATGGATACAAGTTTACAAGGACACCTCGTCTTAGTTACTGGCTGCCTCGTGATCTGAAAACATGAAGTTGAAAATGGTGAGTATAAACCCAGTGAGTGAACAAGAAAGGGAACAAGCATACCATAAGGAATGTTTAACGAAATCATGATGCATTCTTTTTCAAAACAATGCAATTTATTTTTGATTTTATTAAACCTCTCGTGTAAACCCCACATGAGAAAAAATCACTTATTGGAAAAAAAATCCATGCTCAACAAAGGATTTGGAGAGTGAAAACTTTAATAGCATTCATGCAAATCAAGTCAATAAATGACGGGTCCTCGCTGCAGCGACACTTGATTTCAATTATCAACTAATCGAGGGTTTCTTGACTGGCCGAGGGTTTCTCACCAAACCTCCTCATATTAAGCTTAATTCACTTATTCCTAAATGTTGGAAATCCATGCTCAAATATGGTAGCAAAGAAGTGGAAAATAGGGCAACAATTGATCAAAATGAGGTGAAAAACAGAAAGTTTTTTGTTGCAGCGAGATTTTGGTCATAAAACAGAAAGTTTCTCGCTGCAGCGAGAATGAATCTCGTTGCAGCAAAAAGCTACAGTACTTTCCTCATTGCAGTGAAAATGGATTCTCACTGCAGCGAGTTTCCAGCCAGCCTACCCTTTCAAAACCCGAGAGTTTCTCGCTGTAGCGAGAACCAGAACATCAAGAAAAAGGTTTCTTTTTCCCTTAAAACAAAAGCCATCTTGCTAAATAACAAAAGCAACATGCAACACATGCAAACTCCCAAATTTCAACAAATCAAATGCTCACATTTTTGCATTTACAACCATATACCATATATGTATATATATATAGATATCAATCATCATATACACCCTCCCATCATCATCATCTCATATGTAACAGCTTATGCGCACTCCCATTCGCACATAGCTAGGTCAACAACGGCTTATGTGCACTCCCACTAGCACATAGCCGGGTCAGTAATGGCTTATGTCCATTCCTACTCGCACATAGCCAGGTCCACATCAACATACAAAAAAGCACCCAATGCATATCATGCATACTATCATATTTTGATAACACATAGCCCATTGTATATCACATTTTCACAATATAAAATCACTTCACCAAAGGCTTGTTCCCAAGGTACATTTTCAAAGATAAGTTGGATAAAATCATTCACATTTCCCAAAACAAGTTTGAAATACAAGTCCACTCACTGATTTATTGTTGAGCCTTTAGCTGACTCTAATTCCCCTAATGATCCAATTAGAAGGATGGGACTTCATTAGAACCTAGGATCACATTAGCATAAGCAATAGGTCAATTCACACACTATAAACCCTAAAAGCTATCTCTTAGCTAGCTTTCAATTGCCACATTAAATGGCTATCTATGTTTACTATCTTAATCACTAAAAAAAAGGAATGAACATACTCAACAATAAACTAGCTCATAATCCCAATTACTAGCCATTATTCACAACTAAAAATCAAGCTTGGTTCATTACTCACCTTAGGGTTTCTTTGTAGTTGAATTATCTTCCAATAGCTTCCAAACAAATGGGGTAATTCTCTCTTTCTCTCTCTAAAACGCCCAACTAGTGAGAGAAAGTATGGAAATAAGATTTATCAAGGGTTTTGAAGTGAGAGAGTGAAATAATGCAAGGGTTCTAGTCAAAAGGGCACAAAGGTATGAAAACTAGAGCTAGAGAGAGAAAATCATGCAAGCTCCATATCAAGATTCCATGGAGGTTGAAAGCAACGTGAAAGAGAAGAAGGAGGAAGAAGAAGAAGCTACTGGAAAATGGGAGAAAAAGTTACTGGAAGAAAGATATTTATAGCTAATCTTATCTATTCCACTTAAATTACCAAAATGTCCCTCCACCAATTAACTTACTCTCCTCCAACCCTTTATGAAATCTTTTTACTCCTTTGACTCCGAGACAAGGTCCATAATGGTCTAGACATACTCGGGTTCATGAAAACTTAAAATTTTAACCCAAGGTGAAAAATGACCATTTTGCCCCTCTAGTGAAAATCATCAAATTTTTTGTTTTCTTGTCATTTTACCCCTAATTTCATCATCCATTTATGCCTTAGGCCTACTTAAGCCATAATATTATTAAAAGTCTTACTTTTATGGGCTTACTAAGGAAATGATGAAATTACCCTTGCTAAGGGATATTGCGTATACTTCCCTTTACGAGTCTATAAAGGTCAAGGTCTCACAATAAACATATGAATTCATCACACTATCCATTACATAGCATAAAAAAATTTCATAAGGGCTTGTTCCCATGCAAATTTTTGAAGAAAAACCAATAAAACGTTTTAGGCGATTCAATCAAACATAAATGTGTATCTCCCAAAACATTTTAATGCAAGTTCACTCACCCGACAACAACGAAATATTAAGTCGCTATTTGTTCGGAGGTATCTCTAACTATTTTTACTAGCCGATCGCTCGTCATTTCCTTTGGCACGCCACTATAGTGCTCTAACTTTACCTTTGTATTTCCTAGCAACAATTCAAATGCAATACCTTTAGTGTACATCATTCCTGCAATACCTTTAGTGTACATCATTCCTACTTCTTTTTTTCCTTTAATCACGAATCCTTAGTCAACTAACTTATATCTTGACACATTTTTACCAAAGTTGCCTTTATCCTTTACTTGCGTAATTCATTAAATTATAATTACATGCAACTTAATTATGACTCTAGCACCCATATTAACCTTTTCTAGCTATTTTCATTCAAATTCATCTTATATTTCCACACATAATCCACATATATGGCAGCAATAATCATTCTCACTTTCACTCGATTATTTCCTAGTTTACATGTATCGTTATCTATCTAACTTTCAATACTTTGTTTCTCAATCCTCCATCCACAATATTCCTTTTTCATTTCTTTCAAACAATATGCCTACAATCTTAATAATTTTCAACTAGCTTAGGCAGATAGATCCTTTCAACAATCATAATTCCTCACAATATTCAACTAACCGTAAGCTTTAAAACATAGTGTTAAGCTTACCGTTTTCCTTTTCCACTTTGAGTCCTTCATGTACCCATGGGTTTATTGGCTTATATGTTACCAATTTTTCTCCAATCAAGCCAATCTTTGTTGCCACAAGACATTTCTCTTAGTCACTAACTCATTTTCAAAGACTACTCAAACCAAAAACAAGAATCCTTACCTTTCCTTGCTTGAGTCACCAAAACCAAGCTTTTTTCTTCCTTTCTCTCTTTTTCTTTCTTCTTTTCCTCGAGTTTAGATGTGCTGGAAATTGGGGTTAAAAGCTTCAGGTTTAGTGCCCAAGAAGTTGGAGAAGAAAGAATTAAGAAAAGAAAGGAAATGAGAGAAACGAGGAAAATCACATGAAAAAAATTGATTTTCATGAACTTGACATGAAAATGGCATTGGAAGCTTCAAGAAGGAGAAGAAAATATCTTGCTGGAGGAGATAAGGACGGTTTTGGGCTGATCAAGATGAGAGTCAAAGCTTTTTTTGGAAGCTTTGACCAAATTTTGTGTAAAATTACCGTTTTACTCTCCAAGTTTCTTCCCTTTTCAATTTAGTCCTCCCAACACTCATTTAACTTCAATTTCCTTCTATTATCTTCTTCTACACATGTACTGTCACGACCCAAATTCTGGGCCATGACCGGCGCAAAGATCCAATTGACGTAATCCACTAAACCCAAGCAAGCCTATTATTTATCTTACTTATAATTTCATCTAATATCACTAAGTCATATTTCATAACTTTGAATCAAAATAGTGATAAACATTGCCAACTCGTACTAGCATTACTCCTTAAAAATTTACATACAATGTCTACAACATGTATTTTAATAATTTACATTAAGTTCATCTATACAAAACAAAATAACACTCGACTTTCAGCGGAGTGACTCGGATGAATATACAACTATCGAATGCCGAGACACCTACCAAAAGATGGACACAGGTCTACAAGGACACCTCGTCCTAGTTACCGGTTGCCTCGTGATCTGAAAACATGAATTTGAAAATGGTGAGTATAAACCCAGTGAGTGAACAAGGAAGGGAACAAGCAACAACAACAAGGGAGAATTTAAAATCATGATGCACTTGTTTCAAAACAATGCAATTTAATTCCATTCATATTAAAAACCCCTCATTTTAAACTTAACTCATTTTGTCCTAAATGTTGGAAGTCCATGCTTAAATATGGTAGCAAAGAAGTGAACAATAGGGCAGCAATTGGACAAGATAGGAGACAAAACAGAAAGTTTTTGCTGCAGCGAGAATTAATTTCGCTGCAACGAAATTGTTACCCAGAAACAGAAAGTTTTTCGCTGCAGCGAGAATGAATTTCGCTGCAACGAAATTGTTACCCAGAAATAGAAAGTTTTTCGTTGCAGCGAGAACCAGTTATGGTGAAAGGTCCTCAAACCCGAGAGTTTCTCGCTGCAGCGAGCATGACTTTCACTGCAGCGAAAATAGAGCAACAAAAGAAACATTTTTCCTCACTTAACAAAAAGCCGTCCTGCTAAACTAACAAAATCAACATAAAACTCATGAAAATTCTCAAAGTACAATGTGTCAAATTTCATATATATGTCAACCATATATCACATTCATGAGCTTTCATTTCATAAATCTAGATATGCATAATTACATAGACAAACATCAATATCATCATAATCACTCCCGGCTCATGTACATTCCCCCACATCGTGCACATAGCCGGTACCATTATGTGCATCCCCCCACATCGTGCACAATCAGTGCTATCGTGTACATCCCCCCCCCCATCGTGTACACGGGCATTATCATCATCTATCTCTCATGCCACCACCATCACCGGCATGTGCATTCTCCACCTCGTGCACACACACGGTTACAGTCATTATATACAATATCATTCATCATGCACAACACACATATATATATATCATCGTAATACAGTAGTGTATGAATCCATAGCAATCACATAGTACAACATAAAACCATTTTCAAAAGCTTGTTCCCAAGGCACTTATTTTCATGAAAAGCTTGCTAATTCATTCAAATGGGTGGCAATTTCATTATATTTCCCAAAACAAGTTTTGAAGGCAATCCACTCACAAGTATCGAAAAATCCAAATTTCGGGTGCACTCGGACTAATAGTCCTCAGGTGCAACTCCTTTGCCTTTTCCGAACGTCTCACTACCTCGACAAATTGATATAAACTAATTTAAATTACTAATGCTTGATATGTAAATGCAAAAATACATCCGATTACCGCTTAAACGCGGTATCGATTAAATTCGACCGATCACTCGATTAATTAGCGATTGTGTCCAAATCACCTCCAAATTAATCCATTTCTCCTCTAATACCTTAGTTTACCACATACCATTTAAATAAAGCTAAATTAGAACCCTCACAATTCCTTATAGAAAAATTCGATCATTTGGAGCACTAGCACCAAAATTTTTTCTACATAACCGTTTCACCTTAATTCATCATTTTTCAAGCCATTTTCCTTGAAATAAAAACAATCTCCATTGATATTCAGCCCTCATGGTTCGACCAACAAGGAGCCCTAGAGAAATTGAATATTTCTTTTGTGTTTTTGTTCATAACCATGCTTAACTATCCCTAAACATTAACATAGTCTAAAATCAAATTATTCCAACAACAATTCCTCTTCCATACCCATTTTTCAGAATTGAATTCATCATGATAACTCAATATTCAACCATGGAAATCAAGAACAAAAGCATGGGTAAGCTAGGTATC
Source organism: Theobroma cacao (assembly GCF_000208745.1). Lineage (NCBI taxonomy): Eukaryota > Viridiplantae > Streptophyta > Magnoliopsida > Malvales > Malvaceae > Theobroma > Theobroma cacao. The sequence goes on along the minus strand of NC_030858.1, from coordinate 17,616,532 downwards.
AAGGAGAATTAAAGAAATTCTAACTTACTTAACTTGTTTCCTTGATTTCTTCACTTTTTCTTTGAATTTTCACCTAGGTTTTCTTGTTTTTCCCTTTGTTCTTCCTTTATTCTTGTTGCTGGTTCCTAGGCCGAATATGGTGAGAGAATTGGGGATTTAATGGGCTGATTTCTATAGAAAATAATAAAATAATCAAGCATGCCACGTGTCAAATGCTTATTGGCCCAATTTTTTAATTTTTTGACTTTTTCTTCTTAATTTTCCACCACAAATATTCTGGTATTTATCCAATCCTACCACAATTAAAATCCCTTGGTCTTGACAAGTGCTGGGGCGAAAAATTTACCGATTTGCCCCTGGAGGTGAAAAATTATGATTTTGCCCCTATACTCCGAAATGTACCGGAATCACATTATTTCTACTTTTCAACCTCAAATAACACTAATATTGATCAATATTAACCAAATGGGGTAAAAATTGTTTTATAAAAATTCCCGTTTAGTCCTCTAGTGGCAAAATTACCATTTTACCTTTGTGCTCCAAAAATATCGAGAATCATAATTTTTCACTGCTAAACATCATTTTATACTCCAATAATCATAATTATATTTCATATAATTATTCTTGGTCAAATGTGATCAAATCTTGGCTAAAAATCTCCATTTTATCATCAAATGGTAAAATGATCGTTTTATCCCTAATCGGTTAATTTTTCTGATGGACTCCAAATTGGACCTTGAACTCCAAATCACTATTCTAGTCATTCTGTGGGTTTTAAAATTTTCAAATTCCTCTTAGAGTTTCTATTTGAACTAGTTCAATGCTCGATTTAACTTAGTTGTACCACTCGGTATAATACCATCTTTTAATCGAGCTTGACAGGGTCTCACATGTACAAACAAAGTATAAAGTTTTGTACTCCAACACGGTGTCCTCATAATATTTAAAATATTTATTTACCCGTGTTATCTTTACTTAACAAAGACAAGCGGCCCCATTAACGTCATTTTTCTCCAAAATTTTTCTCATTCTTTTCTCCTCCACTTAGATTGACCATATACTCCTTCTTCATGAAAAATTTCAATGCTGAATAAAATATTAACATTTTAATATTATTTTCTTAATAAAATATTATTTTATTTTAAAAATTTCCTCTTGTCTCCTTTTGTCCTCTTAGTACCCAAAATACCTTATTATGCCTCAATTGACTTCTGAATCACTTTTTATCTCAAAATTTCTTTTTCGATAAAAATATTATTATTTTATTATTATTTTCTCGCGTATGGAATATTTTATCCCAAACTATTCTTTTCATTTTTCATCACTTTTAAACAATATAATTAACCTCAATTGGCATCCAATAATCTTTATTAGTAACCATATCAAAGTACGGGGTATTATAATAGTGTTTTGGTTAAAATAGATATTTTTAAAGGATGAGTCGAAAGACCCTTATAAATAATTGAAAACTCTAGGTTAGCAATTCAACCCATTGAAATAAGTTAAGGAAGAGAGGTAAGATTTAGCTGAAGTGTGAGGGATATTGTAATCTTAGACTTGTTTGATTTGATATTTTTTTAAGTTATTATTATTTTGATTTTTCTTGTTGGTTTAAATTTTAGTTAATTAGTTTAGTTAATCAATTAATTTTGAGCGTTTGGATAAGATTAAATTGTTCTAATTTTAGTACTTAGTAAAATTTGAAATCAATTCTCTTGGGATCGATATTTTGCTTGCTAATATACTGTCTATTCGATACGTATACTTGCGTAGTGAAATTTTAACTGACAATTACCATTATTATACGTGCTCTTTTATATTGACGTCAATAATGACCCAATGTCATCTAATTTTCTTCTCATTGATAATTATGGACTCAAATTATAACTCCATCAAATAAATAAATTGTTACGGACCTATTAGTCCAGCTCCACTGTCACGACCCAAATTTCAGGTCATGACTGACGCATGGGCCCAATGGACATTGTCCACTAAGCCCAAGCAAGCCTATTAATCTAACATGTTCATCATTCCATCATAAACTGCTAAGTCACATTTCATAACTTAGGGTCAAAATAATATTAAACATTTGCCAACTCATACTGGCAAACCAAACAAGTGTATATACATTATCTACAACATGTATCTTAAAATTTACATTAGGTTTGTTTATACACAACAAAAGGATACTCGACTTCCAGCGGAGGGACTTAGACGAATGTACAGCTACTGAATGCCGAGACACCTACCAAAAGATGGATACAAGTATATAAGGACACCTCGTCCTAGTTACCGGCTGCCTCCTGATCTAAAAACATGAAGTTGAAAATGGTGAGTATAAACCTAGTGAGTGAACAAGAAAGGGAACAAGCATACCATAAGGAATGTTTAATGAAATCATGATGCATTCTTTTTCAAAACAATGTAATTTGTTTTTGTTCTTATTAAAACCCCTCATGTAAACCCCACATGAGTAAATCACTTTATGAAAGGGTCCATATTCAATAAAAGATTTGGAGAGTGAAAACTTTAATAGCATTCATGCGAATCAGGTCAAACAACGACGGGTCTTTGCTGCAGTGGAAAGGCATTCTCGCTGCAGCGAGAATAAATTTTTGCTGCAGCGACACTTGATTTAAATTATCAACTAACTGAAGGTTTTTTGACTGGTTGAGGGTTTCTCACTAAACCTCCTCATATTAAGCTTAATTCATTTATTCCTTAATGTTGTAAATCCATGCTCAAATATGGTAGCAAGGAAGTGGAAAATAGGGCCACAATTGATCAAAATGTGAGACAAAACAGAAAGTTTTTCGCTGAAGCAAGAATGAATCTTGTTGCAGTGAAATTTCTGCCCCAAGATAGAAACTTTCTCGCTGCAGCAAGATTCATTCTCGTTGCAACGAGAATGCTATAGTATTTTCTCACTACAGCGAAAAGGCATTCTCGCTGCAGCGAGTTTTCTGCTAGCCACCTTTCAAAAAACTCGAGAGTTTCTCGCTGTAGCGAGAATCAGAACATCAAGAAAAAATGTCATTTTCCCTTAAAACAAAGCCATCCTACTAAATAACAAAAGCAACATGTAACACATGCAAACTCCCAAATTTCAACAAATCAAATGTTCACACTTTTGCATTTCAACCATATACCATATATGTATATATATATATATATAT
>NC_030858.1:17582501-17613282 GCF_000208745.1 Theobroma cacao | reverse complement strand
TATATATATATATATATATCACTCATCATGCACATCATCCCATCATCCCCAACTCATGCGCACTCCTTACTCGCACATGGCTAGGTCATCACCGAGTTATGCGCACTCCTTACTCGCACATAACCAAGTCATCATTGACTTATGCGCACTTCTTACTCACACATAGCCGAGTCAATGTCATTACACAACAATGTATTCATATATATATATATATCAACACAATGTGGTAGTGCATGAATCAATAATAGTCACATGTCACAACATGGAAACAATTTATCAAAAGCTTGTTCCCAAGGCACTTGTTTTTATGAAAAGCTAGATAATCCATTCAAATGTTTGGCAAATACATTATATCCCCAAAACAAGTTTTGAATGCAGTTCACTCACCGATATATTGTTGAGCCTTTTGCTGACTCTAATTCCCCTAATGATCCAATTGGAAGGATGGGACTTCGTTAGAACCTTGAATCACATTAGCATAAGCAATAGGTCAATTCACACCCTATAAACCCTAAAAGCTATCTCTTAGCTAGCTTTCAATTGCCACATTAAATGGCTATCTATGTTCACTATCTTAATCACTATAAAAGGAATGAACATACTCAACAATAAAACAGCTCATAATCCCAATTACTAGCCATTATTCACAGCTAAAAATCAAGCTTGGTTCATCACTCATCCTAGGGTTTCGTTGTAGTTGAATTCTCTTCAAATAGCTTCCAAATAAATGGAGTAATTCTCTCTTTCTCTCTCTAGAATGCCCAACTAGTGAGAGAAAGTATGAAATAAGATTTATCAAAGGTTTTAAAGTGAGAGAGTGAAAGAATACAAGGGTTTTAGTCAAAAGGGCACAAAGATATGAAAACTAGAGCTAGAGAGAGAAAATTATGCAAGCTCCATATCAAGCTTCCATGGAGGTTGGAAGCAACGTGAGATGGAAGAAGTAGAAGAAAACAAGCTGCTGAAAAGAGAAGATATTTATAGCCCAAGCTTATCCATTCCCTTGAAATTATCAAATTACCCCTTTAAAAATTAGCTTATTCTCCTCCAATCTTTTATGCACTCTTTTTGTTCTTTTGACACTAGGACAAGATCCATAATGGTCTAGACATGCTCGGGTTCATGAAAACTTAAAATTCTAACTCGAGGTGAAAAATGACCATTTTGCCCCTATCGTGAAAATTATCCTCATTTCTAATTTTCTTCGTGTTTTCATCATTACACATAATTTATGTGGTCTTATGCCTATTTAGACCTTAAAATATCGTAAAACTTTCTTATGGGAGCTTATTAGAGAAAATGACGAAACTACCCCTAGCTTGTGTTATTGTGTCTGTGCCTAGTTACAAGCCTATAGAGGTTGAGGTCTCACATCCACTTTCCTCCATCCTTAGTCGGAGGGATATGTCATTACGTTAACCTTTCATTAGTAGCATTTGCTTTAAAATTTTTCCAACAATGGCTTGCGTCTCGGGTGGCATCTCAAACCTAGACAACGGCATTACTTATGACCTTTATACAACGCTAGTTAAAGGGTAGGTTACTAGGAATATGAGTTTATATAGCCTTTTGTCTATAACTTGTGCTGCAGTCACAAACCATAAACATGACTCTACACTAACTCTGAAAACTCCGCTGACTGACACAAGAATTGTTAGGACTTGACTAAGGCTAGGGCTCTAATACCAAGTCTGTAATGACTGTTCCTCAATCGTTACCAGCGTTCGAGACTTGTGGGAGAACCTGCCAAATCCCGAAAAAGCCTTAGTTGAATCTTTGGTTATTATGCCATCAATTTGTGAAACTATTTGAACCATATAACTCTTTGTAATAAAGATTAAACATAATCGTAATAAACCATCTTAACCTTTACTCACCATACTTGTAAAGATTACATTATAGTCTATAATTATTCAATTGTACACTTACATTGACACTGCTTACAAATACATTATACTATGAACTACTCGACCTTTAGCAGCGGGGCAACTCGAAATAAGTTGCTACGAGATGCCTTTAACTATCCGTGATAGTCAACATGTGCCGATGAACGCACACTAGGCTAAACACTATCTGCAAAAGGGGAATAAGAGGGTGAGTCTCATAGACTCAGTGATCATTGGCTCCATGAGAAAGGAGTAGATGGGAAACAAGCTTAAGGCAAATCTTTTGAATGATAAAATTAGAATTAAAGCAATAATCTTAGAAAAATCAAATCACAAATAGAATGTTTGTGCCTTCTAAAAATGATGCTGTCAAATCATTGTGCAATATTTCACTTGGCAAAACGATGCTGAAAACAAGTGTAGCGAAACCAAGTTCAATCATAGAAAACATCACTTACCATCAAAATAAGAGAAATAGTATAAAAGTATGAATGCTTCCAAGTTGTGTGGCATGTAAAGAAATCAATTTATAAAGCACATAAACCAACTCATGATCATCAAATAAGCACTGAAAGCTTTTATTCAAATAAAAGGAGCTGCAGAGAAAATCTTAACTCTCCAGCATGCAAAAGAGTACGAGTCGAAAAACTCACAAGGCTTTCGAGTAGGAAAGTATAATATCAACAAGTGGACCCACTTCCACGTAATCACAATCTAAGAGCACCGTTTCCACCAGATTCCCACATGCCATGGCAATCTTGACGATGTTGGCCGACATCAGAGAATCAAGCAATCACAACCGTGAATATCACTTGTGACCTAGCCACATATAACAACCAGTGGCCTTGCCACGTATATCACAGACCATGGCCCCAACCATGTCTAACAACCCGTCGTGACCCAAAGGTTCTCTAGCTAGAGCTCACTTGTGCACAAGGGTCACACTTAACCGAAGTGACATTCGGCCTACTCTCGAAACTCTTAATTTGTCAAAACCATTTTCAAAAGTAAATCGAGTTTTTTGAGACTTTTTCCTTTGAATCGTTTGAAATCAAGGTTTGATAACCCGTTAAATTACATTTCTCATTAATTCGCATGGTGTAAACATGTGTACAAAGGTCGGAATAAAATCGATGCTCAAAACTTGTATTTAAATCATCTTAATAAATGCATTTATCTCTATAGATCAGACAAAAATACAAAGCATGAATTTTGATGCAAACATCGTAAAAAGGCTTGTGTCTCTGTTTCTAAAACACTTTATGTATATAGATTATCGATAGGCATATCCAAACCAACTTTCAAAACAACTTGTATCCATAAAATACCTAAAATTCTACCAGCTCATGCTTTCTACAAATTTGCATTTAAAATAAATCATCATATATATATATAGGAAATTTGAAAATCAACGCCCCTTACTCACCTTACAATAACGGGACGCTTTGTCGCTATTGTTTCGGGTGCGTATCTAGCTATTTATACTTGCCGGTCACTTGTTACCTCGTTCGGCATGCTACCACGGCAAACTTTCCTAGCAACAAATTAAACTCAATATACTTAGTGTATATCATTTCCACTTATCTTTTTCATTCAATCATGAATCCTCATTCTACTAACTTGCATCTTAACACGTTTTTGCTAAGGTTATTCATATCCTTTGTTTGCATAATTCTTTAGATTATAAGTATCGACAACTTATTCATAACTGTAGCACACATACTAATCTTTCCCGATGATATTTATCAAGTTCAACTATCATTTTCACACCAATAACCTCACATATGGTAGCAATTATAAATCTAATTTCATTAAGCATTTTCTAAGTTTACATACACCACAATTCATATTTACATGCTGCCACCACGCATAACATCAATATTCATTCATACGCACCAACATTCATAACCTTTTAAACCTTTCACAACAACACATATCCACACATTACACTTTTCTGAGCTTTCAACTATCATAATAGCTTCTAACCGTACCCATGACATCACAATAACACTACACATTGCATGCCTTACCTTTGTGGTGAATTTAACCTTGCATGCAACCTCAATGCTCTTCCAATATTCCACTCACCAAGCTGCCAACAATTGCACAATCATTCCTCACAATATTCAACTAACCGTAGGCTTCAAAACATAGTATTAAGCTTATCGCTTTTCTTTCACCTTGAACCTATTATGCACCCATAGGTTTGGTGGCTTGCATGTCACCAATTTTCCATCAATCAAGTTGATCTTTGCTACCACAAGACATTTCTCTTAGTCAACTCATTTTCAAGGATTACTCAAGCTAAAAATAAAAATCTTTACCTTGAATCACAAAACTGAGCTTTATACCTCCATTGACTCTTCACGGCTTATCTCTTGAGTATTGAAGGTTCCTTGAGTGAAACAACAACATAAATCTACAAGATGAGGGAGGAAATCTCATGGTTCCTTTTGGTTTCATGCAAAACCAAGCCTTTCCTTCCTTTCTCTTTTTCTTTCTTTCCTTTCCTTTCTATTTTCTTCTTTCTTTCTTCTCCTTTCTCTTTTTTTCTTTGTTATGGGTGGACTTCTCAAGGTCAAGCCTTGAAAATGGCTTTCATTTTCTTATTTTTCTCTCCCATGGGCAGATTGGCCAAGGTCACTCACCTTTTTATCTTATTTCCTTTTCTTTTCTCTTTATTTTTCCTTCATGGGCAGATTGCCCAAAGCTTGCTCATTTTAGCCTTTTTCCTTTTTCCTTTTATGTGATAAAATTGCAAGTCAAAAGGCCTTTAAACCATTCCACCAATCCTTCACTTTTCATCGTCCATTTTTTCTTCATTTCTTTTTCATCTCTTATTAGATGCCATACCATTCAATTACTTTTCTTTGTTTTCTTTCTATTAAATATTATATTTATACCTTTTCTTTTCAAATTGCATCACCTTTCTTACTTGTTTACCATGGGCTATCTTTGCCAAACCATGGTTTTCTCCAATTAAATATCTTTTATTCTTTTTCTCTTGTTAACTTTTGCATGGTGGGGTCTCACATGCTTCCCACTAACTTCTCTTTTTTTTGCATGTAATGATTTCCATGCAATAATGAATTTCACATGCATGTCCACATAATCTAGCCTTCCTTAACTAATAGATCTCCACTGGCCTCTAAATATTAAAATTGTACATAAGTCCTCAAACTTTCCTTTATTTACCGTGTAACCCTTTAAACTTTCATATTTTACATCTTGGTCCTTCCAACACGTTTTAAATTTCAATCTCCCTTTATTTTTCTTCCTTTACACGTGTAAAATCAAAATATCCAAGTTGCACTTCACCAAGGTGTCACCATAATATTTAAATATATACTTATCTGCGCTTACTCTATTTAATAAAAGCACGCGAGGCCCATTAACATGGTTTTTCTTCAAAATTCTTTCTTATTTCTTCTCCCCTATTTAGATTAGTCATATAATCTTTCTTCATGATTAATTTTGACAACAGTTAAAATATTAATATTTTAATATTATTTTATTCTAAAATTCTCCACTTGTCTCCTCGGGTCCAAAAATGTCTTATTATGCCCTGGTTCACTTCCAAATTGTCTTTTAACTCACTAATTCATTCTCAATAAAGATATTATTATTTAATTGCTATTTCTTCGCGTGCAAAATATTTTATTCCAAGCTATTCCTTTCACCGTTCATCACTCTTAAACATTTTAATTAACCTTAATTGGTATCCGATAAGCTTTATTAGCCACCATATCAAAGTACGGGGTGTTACAAAATGTCAATTTCACCATTAAATTAAGATTGGTTAATAAAAGCTCTATTTTGTGAGAACTTTGAAAAGAATGAAGTATGTTTATATGAAGATTCATGTTTACATCAACAATGTAATTTGTGCAAAAACTCTCCCCCTTGGCTTGTCCCCTTCCCGTATTCACTCACGGAGTTTTTGTGACTTACACGTTAGTTTCTCTTATTTTTGTTACAGATTAATGATAGCTTTCAACCACTCGAGTCTAGTACGTGTCTAGTAGCCCACTTAAAGCTTAGAGGATCGGTTATGTTCCATTGATGGGTCGGTCTCTATTTATTCATTTGTTTTAATGTTGTCAAATATTATTGTGATGATGTAGCCACATTATGGTATTATACTTGGCATGGATTTTATTTACGCATTTGTATGAATTAAACTTGATGGCTTGAAAACTTATACAAGCACCACAAATGTGAAAATGAATGTTATATGTATGGGCACATGGACCTATAGTGGATTATGAAATATTTGCTTATGAGAATGTTTATGAGCACATTGATTTGGTGAAATCCATAATGATGCAGATATGCATGTGTTTGCTTGATGATTGATATGTGATAAATAATGGTTATGTATAATGATGTTAGGATTATTTGGGTTTAGCAGGTTGTAGCAGTTTGGGTTGTAACATTAGCCACGATCCTTCTAGAAAATGGGATGTGGTAGGTTGAGTCGAACCTTCTAAAGTCTTCTAACATTTAGGTGGCCATCTCGGATTGATAGATTCTATTCTTGGTCTATAAACTATAGATAGTTAATTTGATTAATGATAAATTCAAAGCAGTTTGAATGTATCTAATCCTAAGTTTAGCTTAAGGATTATACCTTAAGTTCATTGCCAACATGTTGGAAGCCTAATAGGCCACACACTCAAAATGAATACTGAAAATAAAATGGAAAAGGTGATTAAGTTGGACTTAATTAAATTAGAAGTTATAAGCTTCATAAAAACTTAATTAAATAATTTAATTAAGTTATTGGGTTAATTGGCAATTACATACAAGTTATGTAATTAAACTGATTAGGGCTAAAATTAATCTAGGGTATAAATACCTTACTATAGCGACCTAACACAAGGAAGCCTACACATTTACAAACACTCTTACCTTATTTGCACCCCTTGTGAAGTGAAAAATGTTTTCTCTCACTTTGTGCTTAATGTGTTCAGCCTTAAGGCTTTTTGTGTGGGAATTTGATTTTATGAAACCCTTATTTGCTAACACATTGCCACGGTATGGCATTCCCAATCCTTGGAGAAGAATTTTCAGGTTCATTGGTGTGGATCATCGTTAGAGGTTGCACAAGAACTCCTTGGACAGCTTTGTTTTGCAACAATTTGGCTAAGGCGGTTGAGTCTTTCAGGGATGTTGTGGTGGTTTAACAAATGATCCAACTTTCTTTATTATTGAGGTAAAACGATCTGATCATATTTTCATATCCTCCTTCTTTTTTTGGGTTTAGGGTGATATGCGTTTTGTTTGTTTATTTTCTTTTGCTCTAATTCTATTTGTATTATATGCATGACCAACCTTTCACTCGATAGATGTATCAAAGCACCTTTCATGCCATTTGAGTTTGTACGATTTGAGTGCTTGTTCATGTTCAATTGATGTTAGATTTACAAAAAGTTGTTTTGCAATTTGATTTGGTGTGTTTTTATTAAAATCGTTTTCTTCAAAATCTATTTTTCCAATTCAATTTTGATTTTGTCCAGCAGCAATTTTAGTCTCTTTTAAATTTGTTTTAATTCATTTAAATCATGTTTAAGGCTTACCTAATGTGTGTTAAATTTTTGCAAAGGATGCACAAGCAAAGGAGCAACAAAAGGGTTGAATTTGGAGGTTGTCTTGCATAGACAACATATATGGTTCTTTGGGTGTGGGTTTTTTCACTTCTATTTTGCTTATTTTCCAACAAAGGAAATGTGAAATTGTTTCACATTCATTGTTTGAAAGTGGACAGCAAATAATTATGAAAAGTTCATGATTTAAGGGGCTAAAGTTGAGCAAGAAAAAGGTCAAAAATCAAATTTGTTTTGTGTAATTTTGGCATGTGTATATGTGGTTTAGGTGCAGCTTTTTGTTCTGTTTTGTGCTTAATTTCAACCAAATGAAGTGTGTAATTGTTACACATCATTGGTGGATATATCAACAGCAAAATCATGAATTGTTTATTAGTGTAGAAGTCTCAATGCACAATATACCAAGAAGGGAAGTGAATTGATACTTATAAAAATCTCTTTGAAAATCTAAGTATAAGGATCAAAACTTTTTCACCCAAAAATATTGTCCAACATGAAAAATAATTTTTCAACAATAAATTATTAAGTGTAAAAATAATCAATCAAGATAAAATATTTTTCTTAAAATAAATGCTAGCTATGAAAGGTAAAGGAAAAATATTTTCCTAAGTGTAAAACAACAAATCAATATAAATCTATTTTCCTAAGGTAAGTATAAACAATAAATAATAATGCAAAAATTAAAGAGAGATACAAATGATTTATAATAGTTCGACTTTTTCGATGCCTACACACACTCCTTTCGTAACCAAAGAATTTCAATCCACTATCAAGGATTCTTTCTTTTTAATGGGAAGTGATAGCCCTTACACAAAGCACTAAAGAATTCTTGCTTTTAACAGGAAGTGATAATTGTTGTTGATTTCTCACATAAGTGCACATATTATTAACAAGCAATACAAAAGAAAGTAGAATTCATTCCCATGGAGAATTGAATTAATTCCTAATGTTAACTACTAAAATTAACACATCTTAATCTTATTCAAACAATTCTAATTATAAAAATGAAAAATTAAAACTAATCAAACATCTATCAGCAAAATTACTTTAAAGAAAAATTTATTAAGTTCATGCTCTAATCCTGGCTACGTATGGCTTATAGGTGTATGTCTACCTTATATGCAAATCAAACCACCTAATCAGCGAATTCTATTTGATCATACGCTATTCTATTATAGGTCTACCTAAATCTGTTGGTCCCAAGTAAATGTGCTAGACGGGGGTGAATATCACTTTTTGGCTCTTACTAAAATTAACTTCTAATTGGGGACAAATGAAAGGTAAAAGAAGGATTTAAAGATGAATGAAAAACTAAAAACAAAGTAGATAATCACACTAGAATTTATAGTGGTTCGGTTCAAGACCTAAATCCATTACCTTGATTGTTCAACCAAGGATTTTCTAAACAAATCTACTATGAACAGTGAAATTCACTAGCTTTCACCAAGCTTTTACAATGGCTTTTACTAGGCTCAGCCAAAACCTTTCATAATGGTTTGTATCGGAATCAACCAAAACCCAACAACTAACTTTTCTAGGCTATGTTAGAACTTATACACTCAATCAAGCAATCCAAGCTTGAATAAATTCCCTTAGAGTGTCTCGCACACTCTAAGTATACAAAGAAAACAGAAATAAAAGTGTACCTATTATCACTTGCTTGATCTAAGTGGTACAAAGCGAAGTGTTTGAATCTTTTACAAGGATAGGCGTGGAGTGCAGAAGAATGCAGAGAGATTTTGCTTGTTTTGAGCTTTTTTTATTCTTGGAAGCCTTAATTGCATTTTCTAGCCATTTGGAGCCTCTTAAATACTTGAAATATTATCTCTGATAGGTGTTAGGTAGTTTTTGACCATTATAAACAATTTGGTAGCAATTTTGGCTGTTAATCTGTCTTCTAGTGCACAATTCAAATTTTTTAACAGAAAGATCTTAGTCAACTAACTGATATCTTAGTCGACTAAGTTGTTTCTGTCTTCTGTTCTTTCCTTCTGGCAGTGAGCGCTTAGTTGACTAACTTACTCCTTAATCGATTAAGATGGTTCTGTCTTGAAGTCCAGATTTTTGGTAGTAGACTCTTAGTCGACTGACCCATTTCTTGGTCGACTAAGTCTTTTCTGTTTCTCAATACTCTTGAGCCCGCCAACTTCTGATTTGAATTTTAGTTGACAAACCCTTCATTATTCAACTAAAGAGCTTTTGTTTTGTTGATTAATTGTGGCTTCTTATTCATATAACTTTTGATATGTCCCTTGGAATAATTTATTTATCATTGGCATACAATTCTTATCCTACACACTCAAGTAGAAATATTAGACACAAATGAATGGGAATGTTTTATTATCATCAAAACTAATGGAGACAACAATCTCCCCCTTTTTTGATGATGACAAAACATTCCTTGATTAATTGTATAGTGTCCATTTAATCTTTTAGTTTTGCAAAAAAAATGAGAATTTCTCCCCCTAAGTGTGTGCTCCCCCTTAGTTTGTGCTTATTTTACTTATTCATTTCAGTAAATTTTTATTCATGTCATACAGACAATGACGTTATACATTCAGAATATATTTAAGCTGACATATAGAGTAATCAACAATAGGTGACTGGTTGACAAAATATCATTAATATTTTAGCTGTGTCTATAAGCAGGATATTGTTGCCAGATTTTATCTATGCCATTTATCATCCAACAAATATAGTATAATTAACATCCATATACATTCACAAACACAATCCATTCAGAATATCATGATAGAAATTGGTTATCATCATAACGGCCCAATATCAGTACAAAATCTCAAAACAGTAGTAATACTTAAGAGCAAATTTAACCATTAGCAAACAAAATACTATAAATAGCTTATCATCATCCAGTTTTCAACACAATAGCATGTCAACTTTAATTGTTCAACTTGTCAAAGCAAAAATAGCAATAAAACAAAAACCAGTAGTCAGTGTTCCTAAACTGGCGTTAGTTCTCCCCTAAGTTTTCTACCATAATTCTCCCCCTTTTTGTCATCATCAAATCCTAAGGATGCTTAATCATCTTCTAAAGAAGGTGAAGGAGTAGATTCATTAATGCCATAGTGAACATTTAGGGGTTCAGGTGGTGATTTTTGTGGTGAGGGTTCAGGGGATGATTTATCAGAAATTTCAAGGGGGTCTTGAAGAGAAGAAATGGTTAATGGTCTAGCTTTTTCAACTATTCTAGAGGATTTTCTTCTTTTAAGGAACTTTGTCTTGGTGGCCGTTGGTTTTCTGCCTTTGCGAGGTGGTTTAGATTTGTCTTGTGGAGCTATGGTAACTTTTTCTTTTTCTTTACCAGATTGCCCCTCTGTAGTATGAGTTGGTTCAGAGGATGTAGATTTCTGTGGTTGTGCTTTAGTTACTTCTTTCTTTGCCTGTTCTTCTTGAACCATTTGGTGAAAATGTCCATGATCGATACTTCCTTAGAATGAGGAGGAGAAGGCTGCTCTTGTTGAGGTTCATGATGGGGTGGAGGATTTTCATCAAGTGAGACAAGCACCTCAATTCCTTGTTCTGATTCAGCTTTCTTTTGCAGTTCACGTGAGGGGTTTTCCTTCGTTGATTCACTTTAGGTTCATGACCCTCAGCTTGGAAAGTAGAACCTTCAGCATCCTGACCTACTGGTGTAAGGCTCGGAATGGTAGAGGTGTCTACAGCTGCAGGTTTAGAAGGCATTTTTCCTTTTTCCTTCAACACATTTTCCAGTTCTGCTAATTTTTCTTCAATTTTCTGCATTTTCACTACCTGGTCAGTAAGCTTTCCATCAATTTGCATGAGCAAATTGAAAACCATTTTGTTTGAGTGCTATGAGGGGGCTGCCTCTAATTGTGCAAAGAGAGAAGACTCTCATCCTGGAGTGACCTTGGGGGTTTTAACAAATTTATCTCTATCTAGCTTATATCCCATCTTAAGCAGACTCCCAAGGTAAATAGCTTGATCCCTGCTATTCACTTTATCTAATTCATACCTAGAGCTCTAAATTCCTTTTTTTGGTACCAATGATGTAATGATATTTCTATAAGGCAGATTAATTTTTTCTAGTCGACGGGCTCTTCTCATTCTCTCAATCATGAATCTGCCTAGATTAAGTGGAGCACCATTGAAGGCATGCTCCATTAGCCATAAGTCCTAAAGACTAATGTAGCTAAAACTGCCACCTCTTTCATGAATATTCGTAGTAATAAAGTAATGCAAAATTCTAATTTGTGGACTTTTAATCAGACCAGCATTACTCTTTGATGAATATTTTTCTTTCCTCCCTGTAATTATCTCCCATAGTGATGTGGGATCATAGTTTTCAAGCATCTCATAGTCACCATCTTCACTTTCAATTTTAAGTAGATTTCCTAAATCGACAGCAGTCACAACAAATTTCTTTCCATTTAAAAAGACATTCAGACCATCATCAATATAATCATCAGAATCCTCAAGTTCATCCTTATCTAAGGCTATGCTAGCATGAAATTCTTTCACCAAACTAGCACTATAAGTTCGATTCTTAAAAGTGCTAAAATCCTTCAGTTTCATTTCTTCCAAATAATTTGATAAAATAACCTGAATTTCAAGGGTTTCATCAAAGCTATTCTAGTCTATGAATTTTCCACAAGTGATTGGAGCATTTTCTATTTTCTTGAATCTATCTTCATGGGCTTTATTCCTAAATTTGAAGGATGGAATATTACCTTTCTTGGAAGATTTACCCTTTTCTTTCTTCTTCTCTGTTTTGTATTCCTTTACAGTATGCTTTTTCCCAGATTTTTCGATCCTAGAGGCAAACATACCCTTCTTTTTCTTCTTCAAGGATTCAACTTGTCCACTTTCCTCCATTGGTTGTTTACCCTTTTTCTTTTCTAGAATTTCTTTAGTCTATGATGATTTTGCCATTTGGTTTGAGGGATTTATGGCTTAGGGTTTTGTGGGTTTGGAAGGAAGAATTTTTGTTTTAACAAAGTCAATTTTAGATAAGAGAAATGTAGTGAGAATGTGTTAAGAGAAGTTGAATTCTATCAAAACCGTCTAGCTCCCTTTTTTTAAATGCATTCAGTAACCTCCTCTTTTAAAATTTAAAAATTTCCCTCTTAAATTTTACTTTTGGTGAGGCAGTTTTTCTTTTCTGTTCCATCACCCGGTAGGCAGTTTCTTTTCATTATTTAATTCCTCCTTTTTCTAACTGACTTAGTCTTATTATTTAAAGAGACAGAATGCTCTTAGTTGATTAAGTGACTCTCTTAGTCAACTAAGTGCCCACTGTCCTTTGAGAAAATTTCAAAAGTTTTCTTAAAGCTCTTGCACACTAGCCATTCCTAAATTTCTCATAATCTCACAAAATCTTGCCTCATTTAGAGGCTTCATGAATATGTCAACTAATTGTTGTAGAATATTAACAAACTCAATCTTAATATCACCTTTCTCTATATGATCTCTAACAAAGTGATGCCTAATCTTGATGTGCTTAGTCCTAGAATGCTGTACAAGATTTTTTGAAATATTGATTGCACTTGTATTATCACAATATATTGGTATGTTATCCATTGTTACTCCAAAGTCTTTTAGTTGTTAGTTAATCCACAAGATTTGAGCACAACAACTACCTAGAGAGATATATTCGACTTCAGTTATAAAGAGAGCAACTGAATTTTATTTTTTTACTTGACCATGACATAAGCATACTACTTAGAAACTGGCAGGTTTCACTAGTGCTCTTTCTATCAATTTTGCTTCTAGCAAAATCTGCATCTGAATAACCAACTGGATTAAAAGATGATTTTCTAGGGTACCATATCCCTAAAGTTTGTGTATCTAAGAGGTATCTAAAAATTCTTTTAACAGTAGTCTAGTGTGATTCCTTGGGTTGAGATTGAAAATGAGCACACAAACATACACAGAATTGGATATCAAGCCTGCTGGCTGTTAAATAAAGTAGTGATCCAATCATACCTCTATAGAGCTTTTGATTAACATCCTTTCCCTTTTCATCAACATCAAGTTTAGTGGATGGATTCATTGGTGTGTTAATTGACTTCAGCTTCAGCATGTCTAACTTTTTAAGCATGTCTTGGATGTATATTTCTTGGCTGATGAAAATTCTTTCCTCATTTTGTTTGATTTGAAGTCCTATAAAGAATTTTAGCTCTCCCATCATGCTCATCTTAAATTCACCTTACATTTCTTCAGCAAAGTTGTAAAACCCGACCCTATAAATACATGTCATGACATACATGCATTGAGTAGCATGTTATTACGCTAGAAAAGCACCTAAGAATAGACGAAACCTGATATTGTACCTAACGGTACACTTAAATTGATTTAACCTCGAACTAGTTCAAATAGGAATTGTAGGATGAAATTTAATATTTTATAGTCCAGGAATGACTAAAAATGATTGTTCGGAGTTCGAGGGTTCATTTGGGGTAAAATTAGAAATTTTGATATTCAAGGGCAAAATCGTCATTTTGCCACCTAAGATAATAATTTGATCATGGAGTGAAATTTTTGACCAAGATTAACTATTTGGAGTATAATTTAATGATAGGAAGTGAAAAAGTTTAATTCTGGTGATTTTTGGAGTGTAGGGGCAAAATCGTAATTTTGCCACCCACGGACAAAATTTGAGATTTTGAGAGAATTTAGATCAAATTTGACAAATTGGAGAATGGTATGAGTATAAGGGATGAAAAATATGTCTATGGGCAATTTTTCAATTTTTGGGGCAAAAATGTAATTTTTGACTTTTACGGGGGCAAAAGTGTAAATTTCAAAAATTACTCCACCGAGACTTTGGATGAGTCTGAGAATTTTATCTAAGCTATGAATATATGAGACAAGTGTATGGTGAAAATTTGGAAACAAATGGATGAAATTTTAAAAATGGGCCAATGGGAAAGTGACACGTGGCATTTTTTAATGAAATAATATTATTTTAATGAAAAGTCAGCCCATTTAAACCCAAATTTTGAGTGCTGGCCGGCCATAAGGAAGAACAAGAGAGGAAATAGAGAGGAAAGGAAGAAAAAAAGAAAAACCAAAGAGAAACAAGAAAATTCAAAGGGAAATTCGCGGTTTTCGACCGTTTACGCGTCTAACGGTAAGATTTTTCGATTTTAGCTTGATTTCTACCTTTCCTATGCCTTTATTTCCATTTAGCATGCTTGAGGAGAGAGATCAAAAAGTGATATCAAGGGCTGGACGAAATTCTAGGGGAGAGAAATTGAAATTTTTAGGTTTTGATTTTTAGTTAAATTGATAGTTTTAGTTAGTTAAATGTGTTTAGAAATTAAATTGGGCAAGAAATCATTAAATTTTCACAATACCCACTCTTGGCTGGATGCTCAATGCTGTACAATGATGATGAATTGATTTTATTCTAAGGGAAATGAAGAGAAAATGATGAAAAACGATTAAACGTGATAGAAAAACAAAGTAGAAAATTAACCGAGTTAATGTCCCATTTTTGGCCGAATTTTCCAAGGAAGGGAGTGAGCTGATTTTGTTGTTTTTAGAAGGTTATTGGCTGATATTTAATGGTTAGAAATGTTGGAGAGAGAATGGGATGATTTAGAGCTAAAATGGAGCGCGTTAGCAATTTATCGGGCAAAGTGCCAAAAATAGGTTAATACCGCGTTTAAGCCGTTTTAGGCTATTGCATTTCATACCATGCATTAGTATAGGATTTAAGTTAATTATATAGTGATTTAGCATCAATGTGATGAATTGTGTAAATTTTTGTAATGTGTCTAGGAGGAGAGCCTTCCGGAAAAGGCAAAGAAGTCGTACCCGACGAGTAGTGATCGGGGCGCTTAGAAAGCTTTTAGTTTGTACAAACGGTGAGTAAACTTATTATTATTGTAAATTATCTAGAGTTTATTTTAAATGCCCTTTATGTATTTTATGAAATGAGAACGAGATTAAAACGGGATTTTTGATGTTTTAGGAATAAATGTGACAAATAAAAATATATTGTATTGATTATGAAATTGAGTAATTGGAGGCTACAAATTGACTTGAAAAATATATATTTTCCTAGGAATGGCTTATGAGAAATGAGTATATGTGGCTATATTTTGTGAATGCATTGGGAAATTTATGTAAGTTGTTTTACTATGCAGGCTGGATAAATAAATAAAAGCCACGTTATACTGTCGAAATTTTATTAAAATTGGTGGGTTAGTCACTGCAGTGACGGGTTTCCGTGGACTGCCTATTAGAGGGGCACGGTAAACCCAGTTATATAGTTACTCCGGTTGTAGAGGCGAGGAGGGTAACTCCTGGGGTAGTATTAGAGCTCACTTCACGTCGAACCCCCACGTGAATGTGTAACTCGGCCAACGCCAAGGAACGGCTGGTTTTAAAAATAAAAATGTGTTTCACGTGTGAATATTTTAACACCCTTGGCGGACTCGGTTAGATGCCTCGGCCAAGGTATCCCCGAGGATTAGTTTTGGCTTGAGCCTTGTTTTAATAAAAGACATAAGCCTTAACAACTGTTTTGGTAAATTACAAATATTTTATGGTTTAAGAAATAAATTGAAAACATTATGAAATGGGTTGAAATTTGTTGTTTAAACTTGCCTCCATTTTACTCGCCTTTAGATATTTATGATAATGTCTGTTTACTCATTGGGATTGCAAAATCTCACCCAACTCCTTTCCACCCATTTCAGGTTCAGTATAGACTGTAGATAGCTGATCTCATCGAGGACTACCATTGGATCTGCATTTTCCAAACCGTAGGTTCACAGTCCTCTTTACTTTTGTTTATTCGGGGGCCCTCTTGTTATTGTAAATTAAATTAAATATTTTGGCTTACTGTATTTCAGTATGTATAAATTTATTTAGCTTTTACGCTATAAAAATTATTCACGTATAACTCTATAAATATTGTTTTATAAGAAAATAGAATATTTTCCTTAATATTTCTTTTATTTTCTTATTATATTCAAATAACCGTAATTTCGTTTTAAATGAAGATTTTAGACTTTTAAACTCATTTTGAATATGAATTATGTGTTTTGTACTTGTATATTACGTTTTAGCCAGTTTCGAAATTTTTGAGAAAAAAATGACCAAAATACCCCTGTGTGGCGAAAATTTTATTTTGATTGTTTTTGATCTAAAATAGTATATATTCTCTAAAAACTCGATATTTAACAATGATTGCTCACAGGAAAGGAAAGAAACTGATATGTAAGCCTTGCGGGGTTCCGGTTGGCATTCCGGATAATGAGTGTCAATCGGGACGTCGCGGCGATTGTCATGGGCCTGAGGGAGGTTCCGGGTCGTGACAATTCTATTGGTATCAGAGCTTTTGGTTTTAAAGATAAGAGTTTTTGGTTTTAAAGTGGTTTTAAAAAATTACAATATCAGTGTGGCCCCGGATTAAGTTAAGTTAGGTTGAATAGAATGCATGCATTTTCATATAGAGCCTAAGGTTCCCTAAGCTTGCTCGTTTTCTCTTATAGATTATTATGCCTCCTCGACGCGGACGCCCACCTCTCACTAGATCGGTTGGGAGGGGAAAAGGTCGTTCCCAACGTCGTCAGCTAGATGCAGTAGGGGAAGAATCGGCTGCGTCTACCATTCGGGCAGCACCTACTGCTGAGCAGGCCGATAGTCCTCCACATCCTCCACCTCCTCCGCCACCTACGGGTATTCCCACCATGCCTACTGAGGCAGCACAGGCATTGGCAGCTTTCTTTACCGCAATGGCTGGTGGAGCTCCGACTGGTCAAGTTCCACCTATAGTACCACCAGTTACTCCTTTAGTTCCACCACCGGTACAAGATGTATCCATTTCCAAGAAGCTAAAGGAGGCTAGACAGCTCGGTTGTGTGTCTTTCACGGGTGAGTTGGATGCCACTGTGGCAAAGGACTGGATTAATCAGGTTTCAGAGACTCTCTCTGATATGAGATTAGACGACGACATGAAGCTGATGGTGGCTACGAGATTATTAGAGAAGAGGGCTCGTACTTGGTGGAATTCGGTGAAGTCCCGTTCCGCTACTCCTCAGACATGGTCTGATTTTCTCAGGGAATTCGATGGTCAGTATTTCACTTATTTCCATCAGAAAGAAAAGAAGAGAGAATTTCTGAGTTTGAAACAGGGAAATCTAACTGTAGAGGAGTACGAGACTCGTTTTAACGAGTTGATGTTATATGTGCCGGATCTGGTGAAATCTGAGCAGGATCAGGCCAGCTATTTCGAGGAAGGGCTCCGTAATGAGATTAGAGAGCGAATGACAGTGACTGGTAGGGAGCCACATAAGGAGGTGGTACAGATGGCTTTACGGGCTGAGAAGCTCGCGACTGAGAATAGGAGGATTCGGACTGAGTTTGCAAAAAGGAGGAATCCTGGTATGTCTTCTAGTCAGCCAGTAAAAAGAGGCAAGGACTCAGCGATTTCAGGGAGTACTACTTCTGTTTCCGTGACATCTCCTCGACCTCCATTTCCACCATCACAACAGAGACCTTCGAGGTTTAGCAGATCTGCTATGACTGGTTCTGGGAAGAGTTTCGGAGGTTCTGACAGATGCAGAAATTGTGGGAATTATCATAGTGGGCTATGTAGAGAGCCAACAAGATGTTTCCAATGTGGACAGACGGGTCATATTAGGAGTAATTGCCCACGGTTAGGACGAGCCACGGTAGTTGCATCATCTTCACCAGCTCGCACTGATATACAGAGGAGAGATTCTTCTGGGTTGCCACCGAGACAGGGAGTGGCCATACGGTCCGGTGTGGAGAGTAATACCCCGGCACATCCACCTTCGAGACCACAGACTCGTACCTCGACAAGAGTTTTCGCTGTGACGGAAGATGAGGCACAGGTCCGACCTGGAGCAGTGACAGGTACTATGTCTTTATTTGATAAAGATGCTTATGTTTTGATAGATTCTGGCTCAGATAGGTCTTATGTGAGCACCACATTTGCATCAATTGCTGATAGAAACTTGTCACCATTAGAGGAAGAAATTGTAATTCACACCCCTTTAGGAGAAAAGCTAGTTAGAAACAGTTGTTATAGAGACTGTGGGGTAAGGGTAGGCGAGGAAGAATTTAGGGGTGACTTAATTCCTCTAGAGATCCTGGATTTTGATCTAATATTGGGTATGGACTGGTTAACTGCACATCGGGCGAACGTGGATTGTTTCCGAAAGGAAGTTGTTCTTCGAAATTCGGAGGGAGCAGAGATTGTGTTTGTAGGGAAACGTCGAGTATTACCGTCCTGTGTAATCTCGGCCATCAAAGCTTCAAAATTAGTGCAGAAAGGGTATCCGACTTATTTGGCATACGTAATTGATACTTCAAAGGGGGAACCTAAGTTAGAGGATGTCCCGATAGTAAGTGAGTTTCCTGATGTATTTCCTGATGATTTACCGGGACTGCCTCCTGATCGAGAGCTTGAGTTCCCTATTGATTTACTTCCGGGTACCGCACCTATTTCTATCCCTCCATATAGAATGGCTCCGGCAGAGTTGAAGGAGTTGAAAGTACAATTGCAAGAGTTGGTGGACAAGGGTTTTATACGCCCTAGTATATCTCCATGGGGAGCACCGGTTTTATTTGTGAAAAAGAAAGACGGTACACTTCGGTTATGTATCGATTACCGACAGCTTAACAGAATGACCATTAAGAACAAGTATCCGTTACCGAGGATTGATGATCTTTTCGATCAATTACAGGGAGCTACAGTGTTTTCCAAGGTTGATCTAAGGTCTGGGTATCATCAGTTGAGGATTAAAGAACAGGATGTACCCAAGACAGCGTTCAGGACTCGGTACGGTCATTATGAGTTCTTGGTCATGCCTTTCGGGTTAACTAACGCACCGGCAGCTTTTATGGATCTCATGAATAGGGTGTTCCACCCTTACTTGGACAAGTTTGTTATTGTGTTCATTGATGACATACTGGTTTACTCGAGAGATAATGATGAGCACGCTGCCCACTTGCGTATAGTATTACAAACTTTGAGGGAAAGACAGTTGTATGCAAAGTTTTCGAAGTGTGAGTTTTGGTTACAGGAAGTGGTATTCTTGGGACACGTAGTATCGAGAACTGGAATATATGTTGATCCTAAGAAAGTAGAGGCAATTTTACAATGGGAGCAACCTAAGACAGTGACGGAGATTCGTAGTTTCCTCGGATTAGCCGGTTATTATCGGAGGTTTGTTCAGGGGTTTTCCTTAATAGCAGCTCCTTTGACCCGTCTAACTCGTAAGGGAGTTAAGTTTGTGTGGGATGATGTTTGTGAGAATCGATTTCAGGAGCTAAAGAACCGGTTAACCTCCGCTCCCGTTTTAACACTTCCTGTTAATGGTAAGGGATTTGTAGTATATAGTGATGCCTCAAAGTTGGGGTTGGGGTGCGTATTGATGCAGGATGAAAAAGTTGTGGCTTATGCTTCTAGACAGCTAAAGAGGCATGAAGCAAATTACCCTACCCATGATTTAGAGTTAGCAGCAGTGGTGTTTGCTTTAAAAATCTGGAGGCATTACTTGTATGGTGAGCATTGTCGGATATTTACGGATCACAAGAGTTTAAAATATTTGCTCACCCAAAAGGAGCTTAATTTGAGGCAAAGGCGATGGTTGGAGTTGATAAAAGATTATGACTTGGTGATAGACTATCATCCGGGAAAGGCGAACGTTGTAGCTGATGCCTTAAGTCGTAAGTCTTCATCGTCTTTAGCAGCACTTCAGAGTTGTTATTTTCCAGCATTAATAGAGATGAAATCTCTTGGGGTCCAGTTGAGAAATGGTGAGGATGGATCCTTATTGGCAAACTTCATTGTGCGACCTTCGTTACTTAATCAGATCAAGGACATTCAGAGGTCTGATGATGAGTTAAGAAAAGAAATTCAAAAACTGACCGATGGGGGAGTTAGTGAGTTCAGATTTGGAGAGGATAACGTCTTGATGTTTAAAGATCGAGTTTGTGTTCCTGAGGGAAACCAGTTGAGACAGGCGATCATGGAAGAAGCCCATTCATCTGCCTATGCATTACATCCCGGAAGCACCAAGATGTATAGGACTATCAGGGAGAATTATTGGTGGCCGGGTATGAAGCGAGACGTAGCAGAATTCGTAGCAAAGTGTCTCGTATGTCAGCAAGTTAAGGCGGAGCATCAGAGGCCAGCAGGTACACTTCAGTCTTTACCTGTTCCCGAGTGGAAATGGGAGCATGTAACTATGGATTTTGTTTTGGGATTGCCGCGGACACAGAGGGGAAAGGATGCGATCTGGGTGATCGTAGATCGGTTGACTAAGTCCGCTCACTTTTTAGCTGTCCATAGTACATACTCTATTGAGAAGCTGGCTCAGCTCTATATAGATGAGATTGTGAGGCTACATGGAGTTCCCGTTTCTATAGTGTCAGACCGAGATCCTCGATTCACTTCTCGATTCTGGCCAAAATTTCAAGAAGCTCTCGGAACCAAATTGAAATTTAGCACTGCTTTTCACCCACAGACGGATGGTCAGTCAGAGAGGACTATCCAGACCTTGGAGGATATGTTACGGGCTTGTGTCATTGACTTTATTGGGAGTTGGGACAGACATTTGCCATTGGTGGAATTTGCTTACAACAATAGCTTTCAGTCTAGCATTGGTATGGCACCGTACGAAGCTTTATATGGAAGAAAATGTCGTACTCCACTCTGTTGGGATGAAGTAGGTGAAAGGAAGTTAGTGAGTGTGGAATTGATCGAGCTAACTAATGACAAGATCAAGGTTATACGAGAGAGGCTAAAGGTAGCCCAGGATAGGCAGAAGAGCTATGCAGATAAACGGAGAAAAGACTTGGAGTTTGAGATCGATGATAAAGTTTTTCTTAAGGTTTCTCCTTGGAAAGGTAATAATTTGAATACTTTGAAGTATTAAATCTTATTGATTATACTATCATGATAAATTATGGTGTTTTATTGGATAATGAAAGGTGTGATTCGATTTGCGAAGAGGGGAAAGCTCAACCCGAGATATATTGGACCATTCCGAATCATTGAAAGGATTGGACCAGTGGCTTATCGGTTAGAATTACCTCCGGAGTTAGATCGGATCCACAACGTTTTCCATGTCTCCATGCTTAAGAAATATGTACCAGATCCCTCTCACGTCCTCGAAGCACCTCCGATCGAGTTGCATGACGATTTGAAGTTCGAGGTACAACCTGTGAGTATCTTGGATCGAAAGGATCGAGTACTGAGAAACAAGAGTATTTCAATGGTCAAAGTGTTGTGGAAAAGTGCTCGAATGGAGGAAATGACATGGGAAGTAGAGCATCAGATGAGGAACCAATACCCGCATCTATTTGTCGAATCTGGTAAGTGAAATTTTGAGGTCAAAATTTTATTTTAAGGGGGGTAGAATTGTAAAACCCGACCCTATAAATACATGTCATGACATACATGCATTGAGTAGCATGTTATTACGCTAGAAAAGCACCTAAGAATAGACGAAACCTGATATTGTACCTAACGGTACACTTAAATTGATTTAACCTCGAACTAGTTCAAATAGGAATTGTAGGATGAAATTTAATATTTTATAGTCCAGGAATGACTAAAAATGATTGTTCGGAGTTCGAGGGTTCATTTGGGGTAAAATTAGAAATTTTGATATTCAAGGGCAAAATCGTCATTTTGCCACCTAAGATAATAATTTGATCATGGAGTGAAATTTTTGACCAAGATTAACTATTTGGAGTATAATTTAATGATAGGAAGTGAAAAAGTTTAATTCTGGTGATTTTTGGAGTGTAGGGGCAAAATCGTAATTTTGCCACCCACGGACAAAATTTGAGATTTTGAGAGAATTTAGATCAAATTTGACAAATTGGAGAATGGTATGAGTATAAGGGATGAAAAATATGTCTATGGGCAATTTTTCAATTTTTGGGGCAAAAATGTAATTTTTGACTTTTACGGGGGCAAAAGTGTAAATTTCAAAAATTACTCCACCGAGACTTTGGATGAGTCTGAGAATTTTATCTAAGCTATGAATATATGAGACAAGTGTATGGTGAAAATTTGGAAACAAATGGATGAAATTTTAAAAATGGGCCAATGGGAAAGTGACATGTGGCATTTTTTAATGATATAATATTATTTTAATGAAAAGTCAGCCCATTTAAACCCAAATTTTAAGTGCTGGCCGGCCATAAGGAAGAACAAGAGAGGAAATAGAGAGGAAAGGAAGAAAAAAAGAAAAACCAAAGAGAAACAAGAAAATTCAAAGGGAAATTCGCGGTTTTCGACCGTTTACGCGTCTAACGGTAAGATTTTTCGATTTTAGCTTGATTTCTACCTTTCCTATGCCTTTATTTCCATTTAGCATGCTTGAGGAGAGAGATCAAAAAGTGATATCAAGGGCTGGACGAAATTCTAGGGGAGAGAAATTGAAATTTTTAGGTTTTGATTTTTAGTTAAATTGATAGTTTTAGTTAGTTAAATGTGTTTAGAAATTAAATTGGGCAAGAAATCATTAAATTTTCACAATACCCACTCTTGGCTGGATGCTCAATGCTGTACAATGATGATGAATTGATTTTATTCTAAGGGAAATGAAGAGAAAATGATGAAAAACGATTAAACGTGATAGAAAAACAAAGTAGAAAATTAACCGAGTTAATGTCCCATTTTTGGCCGAATTTTCCAAGGAAGGGAGTGAGCTGATTTTGTTGTTTTTAGAAGGTTATTGGCTGATATTTAATGGTTAGAAATGTTGGAGAGAGAATGGGATGATTTAGAGCTAAAATGGAGCGCGTTAGCAATTTATCGGGCAAAGTGCCAAAAATAGGTTAATACCGCGTTTAAGCCGTTTTAGGCTATTGCATTTCATACCATGCATTAGTATAGGATTTAAGTTAATTATATAGTGATTTAGCATCAATGTGATGAATTGTGTAAATTTTTGTAATGTGTCTAGGAGGAGAGCCTTCCGGAAAAGGCAAAGAAGTCGTACCCGACGAGTAGTGATCGGGGCGCTTAGAAAGCTTTTAGTTTGTACAAACGGTGAGTAAACTTATTATTATTGTAAATTATCTAGAGTTTATTTTAAATGCCCTTTATGTATTTTATGAAATGAGAACGAGATTAAAACGGGATTTTTGATGTTTTAGGAATAAATGTGACAAATAAAAATATATTGTATTGATTATGAAATTGAGTAATTGGAGGCTGCAAATTGACTTGAAAAATATATATTTTCCTAGGAATGGCTTATGAGAAATGAGTATATGTGGCTATATTTTGTGAGTGCATTTGGGAAATTTATGTAAGTTGGTTTTACTATGCAGGCTGGATAAATAAATAAAAGCCACGTTATACTGTCGAAATTTTATTAAAATTGGTGGGTTAGTCACTGCAGTGACGGGTTTCCGTGGACTGCCTATTAGAGGGGCACGGTAAACCCAATTATATAGTTACTCCGGTTGTAGAGGCGAGGAGGGTAACTCCCGAGGTAGTATTAGAGCTCACTTCACTTCGAACCCCCACGTGAATGTGTAACTCGGCCAACGCCAAGGAACGGCTGGTTTTAAAAAAAAAAATGTGTTTCACGTTTGAATATTTTAACACCCTTGACGGACTCGGTTAGATACCTCGGCCAAGGTATCCCCGAGGATTAGTTTTGGCTTGAGCCTTGTTTTAATAAAAGACATAAGCCTTAACAACTGTTTTGGTAAATTACAAATATTTTATGGTTTAAGAAATAAATTGGAAACATTATGAAATGGGTTGAAATTTGTTGTTTAAACTTGCCTCCATTTTACTCGCCTTTAGATATTTATGATAATGTCTGTTCACTCATTGGGATTGCAAAATCTCACCCAACTCCTTTCCATCCATTTCAGGTTCAGTATAGACTGTAGATAGCTGATCTCATCGAGGACGACCATTGGATCTGCATTTTCCAAATCGTAGGTTCACATCCTCTTTACTTTTGTTTATTCGGGGGCCCTCTTGTTATTGTAAATTAAATTAAATATTTTAGCTTACTGTATTTCAGTATGTATAATTTTATTTAGCTTTTACGCTATAAAAATTATTCACGTATAACTCTATAAATATTGTTTTATAAGAAAATAGAATATTTTCTTTAATATTTCTTTTATTTTCTTATTATATTCAAATAACTATAATTTCATTTTAAATGAAGATTTTAGACTTTTAAACTCATTTTGAATATGAATTATGTGTTTTGTACTTGTATATTACGTTTTAGCCAGTTTCGAAATTTTTGAAGAAAAAAATGACCAAAATACGCTTGTGTGGCGAAAATTTTATTTTGATTGTTTTTGATCTAAAATAGTATATATTCTCTAAAAACTCGATATTTAACAATGATTGCTCACAGGAAAGGAAAGAAACTGATATGTAAGCCTTGCGGGGTTCCGGTTGGCATTCCGGATAATGAGTGTCAATCGGGACGTCGCGGCGATTGTCATGGGCTCGAGGGGAGTACCGGGTCGTGACAAAAGTTCTTACATAAAGCCTCATTAGTTGCACCAAAAATAATATCATCCATATAGATTTGAACAACAATTAAATCATTTAAGTATCTTTTAATAAACAATGTTGTATCAATACTCTCTCTAACATAACCTTTTTCAACTAGAAATTTTGAAAGCCTCTCATACCGAGCTTTAAGAGCTTGTTTTAATCCATACAAGGCTTTATGAAGTTTGAAAACATGATCTAGTTTTTCAAAGTCTTCAAATCCAAGAGGTTGTTCAACATAAACTTCCTCTTGGAGAAAACCATTTAAAAAGGCACTTTTAACATCCATTTGGAATAATTTAAAGTTCATAAAACAAGCAAATGCAAGCAACAACCTTATAGCTTTTATTCTAGCAACCGGTGCAAAGGTTTCATCATAGTCAATTCCTTCCTCTTGGTTATACCCTTATGCTACTAGCCTAGCTTTATTTCTAATTACATTGCCTTGCTCATCTACCTTATTCCTAAACACCCATTTTGTCCCAACAATATGGTGATTTAAAGGTCTAGAGACTAATGACCACACATGGTTTCTTTTGAATTGATCAAGCTCCTCTTGCATGGCCATTATCCAGCTTTCTTCTTTTTCTGCTTCTTCATAGCTCTTAGGCTCAATTTGAGATATGAAAGCTGAAAATTCACATGTCTCTCCAATTCTTCTCCTAGTTTTGACAGCCTGTGTAATATCTCCTATAATCAGCTCTTGTGGATGGTCTTTTACATATCTCCAGCTTCTTGGAAGGTCATTATGTTGACTTTTGGTTCTTTGCAGGGTTTCTATGGGTGGAGGTTCTGTTTCTCTTCCTAGGGAAATTTCTTCACTATTTTTCTTGTCATTTAAGCTCATTTCTTCCATTTGTCTTTCAAGGTCATTTGTATCATCTTCATCAGCAAGAATTTCCTTTTGTAAGGCATTAGATTCATCAAAAACTACATAGATAGATTCTTCAACAGTTAAAGTCCTTTTGTTAAAAACTCTATAGGCCTTTAAGTTTAATGCATATCCTAAAAATATTGCCTCATTACTCTTTGCATCAAACTTTCCTAGAGAATATTTTCCATTGTTCGATACAAAACACTTACAACCAAATCTCCTAAGGTGAGAGATATTTGGTTTTCTACCCTTGTAAAGTTCATATGGAGTCTTTGATATCATGGCTCTAATTGAGACTCTATTAAGGATATATGCTGCTGCGTTGACAGTTTCTGCCCAAAATTATTTTGGTAGATTGTTTTCACAAAGCATAATTCGAGCCATCTCTTTTAAGGTTTGGTTTTTCCTTTCTACAACTCCATTTTGCTAGGGTGTTCTAGGTGCAGAGAAACTATGATCCAACCCCTTTTCATTGCAAATGTTTTCAAACTCATCTCCTTTAAACTCACCACCATGATCACTCCTAATGCTAACTATGGAAAGTCCTTTTTCATTTTCAACTTTTCTACAATGATTTATAAATGCTGGTAGTGCATCATTCTTATGAGCAAGAAAGTAAACCTAAGTATACCTTGAGTAGTCATCAACTATCACAAATCTATATGATTTTCCTTCTAAACTAGTTGTACTAATTGGCCTAAATAGATCAATGTGCAGCAATTTTAGTGGTCTAGAAGTTGACACATTTTTCTTACTTTTGAAAGATGTTCTAACTTGTTTTCCTGGTTGGCATGCATTACAAATTTGATCATATTCAAATTTAAGCTCAGGCAATCTTATAAACAGATTTTTTCTTATCAATTTTGAAATGGTATGCATGCTTACATGACCAAGTCTCCTATGCCATAACTGACCATCATTTTCAACATTGGCTATAAGACATGTTTCACAATTTACTTCAAGATCTTCAAGAAATATAACATACATATTCTTAATTATTTTTCTTATAAATGAAACTTTGTTAGTACTTATATCTATCACTTCACATTTATTTGAGTCAAAGCATGCCTTAAAACCTTTATAACATAGTTGGCTGATACTCAATAAATTGTGTTTCCAACCTTTAACCAACAACACATGACTAATTCGAGCTTGAGAGTTCTTACCAATGGTTCCAATACCACAAATTCTACCTTTTGAATCATCACCAAAAGAAACGGTACCTCCTTTTTTCTTGTCCAGCTGAGCAAACAACATTTCATTTCTAGTCATGAGCCTTGAGCATCCACTACCCATAAACCATGGCTCCTTTTCCTTTAGTTGAGCTCTTGAACATGTGTCTTTTAGATTCAGCTCAACCTACAAAATAGATTTTCAGTTTTTCTTAATAAGTACCCATACCTTGACAGGTCCTTGAATGTTAGCTGCAGTATAGGATCCTTTTGGAACTCAAATTTTTTTGGTTTTCTACATGCTTTTATTTCTATAACAGTCATAAGATAAATGTCTAAATTTTCCATAATTATAACATCCAGATGAAGCATTATTAGAATTTTTCTTAAGGTATGTGTTCCTCTTTGATGTTTCTTTCTTCAAGCTTTTAAGATTGGCATTTTCTTCAACTACCTTTTGCAAGGCTTCTATTTTGTTTTCCAATTCTAATTTTAGAGTTTCAAAATCTGTTTTTGAATGCTCTAATTCAATTTGCCAAAAATTTCTTTGCTCAAAAATAAAATTGAAGTCATGTTTTATCTTTTGCAAATCAGTCTCAAGAGATGTAGTTTTTCTTTTCAAAGTTTTATATTTAGATACAAGTTTCTCAAATTCATCATAAAGACATTCATACTTTTCTTATAGTTCATCAATTGAAATATCACAAGGGGATGAAGATACCTCAGATTCATCATCCCTTGCCATCAGACATACATTAGCTCTTTTTTCAGCTTTTTCTTCTTCATCATCAGAACTTGCAGTATCAGTATCGACCAAATGGCAGCCACCATTGCCTTCTTCGATTTTTTTGTTTTTCTTTGGTGTTTCTTCTTTTAACAAAGGGCATTCTGACCTGAAGTGTCCTGGCTTCTTGCATTCAAAGTATATAAGCTCTTTCTTCTTGTTGGACTCATTTTTATTTTTGGTTTTCCATGAAGAGCCTTGGTCTCTTTTATACCTTATTCTAGCCAATCTCCGATTTCTTTGGCCCATAAGCTTTTTGAACCTTCTTGCAACCATAACTAGTTCATCATCATCATTACAAGATAGACCTTCTAATTCTTTTTCAAGGATACTAGCTTTTAAGGCAATACTTGTCTTCTTTTCCTTTCCTTCCCTCTTGTCTTTTTTTTCCTATTCCTTGAGTTTCAGCTCGTGAGTAAGAAAAAAACCACAGATTTCATCCAGAGTTATAACATTTAAGTCTTTGGCTTCACGGATGGCAGTCAACTTTGGCTTCCAGTTTTTTGGTAGGCTTCTAAGAAGTCTTTTAACGATTTCATGCTTAGAAATTGGTTTGCCTAGTTAACTTAATTTGTTTGTGATGTTTGTGGATCTATCTAACATACTGGTGATATCTTCACCAGGTTCCATCTTAAACATCTCATAATTGTGGGTTAAAAGGGCTATCTTGGACTCCTTGACTTGTGAAGTCCCTTCATGAATAATCCTAAATTTATCTCACACTTGTTTAGCTGCGGTACACCTTGACACTTTATTGAATTCAGTGGGAGTTAAAGCACAATGCAGTGTATTGATTGCCTTAAAATTTGTTTGGACTCTTTTGGTTT
The DNA here is from genome assembly GCF_000208745.1 of Theobroma cacao. NCBI lineage: Eukaryota > Viridiplantae > Streptophyta > Magnoliopsida > Malvales > Malvaceae > Theobroma > Theobroma cacao. The sequence goes on along the minus strand of NC_030858.1, from coordinate 17,584,618 downwards.
CAGCTTCGGTCCATTTAGACCTTGACTTTTGAATCATCTCGTTGGTTACAACATTTAAGGTTGAAGGAACAAAGGGACCATCAGTTATGACATCCCACATCTCATAATCTATTGCTCTAATGTATATTAACATCATAGTACTCTAATATGGGTAATTTGAGCCATCAAACAGAGGTGGCCTATCCCTCAATAACTACTAGATTTGAAGAGCCATTTGGATCTTCCTAAAGGGTGTTAGACCTTAATAACAGGGAACTTGTTCTGATACCACTTGTTGGTCCCAAGTAAATGTGTTAGAGAGGGGTGAATAACACTTTTTGGCTCTTGCTAAAATTGACTTCTAATTGGGGACAAATGAAAGGTAAAATAAGGATTTAAAGATGAATGAAAAACTAAAAACAGAGCAGACAATCACACCAGAATTTATAGTGGTTCGGTCCAATACCTACATCCACTACCTCGATTATTCAACCAAGGATTTTTCAAACCAATCCACTATGAACAGTGAAATTCACAAGCTTTCACCAAGCTTTTACAATGGCTTTGACTAGAGTCAACCAAAACCTTTCACAATGGTTTTTACCAAGATCAACCAAAACCCAATAATTAACTTTTCTAAGCTATGTTAGAACCTATACACTCAATCAAGCAATCCAAGCTTGTATAAATTCCCTTAGAGTGTCTAGCACACTCTAAGTATACAAAGAAAAGAGAAATAAAGGTGTATCTATGATCACTTGCTTGATCTAAGTGGTACAAAGTGAAGTGCTTGAATCTTTTACAAGATTAGGCGTGGAGTACAGAAGAATGTAGAGAGTTTTTGCTAGTTTTGAGCTCTTTTTGTTCTTGAAAGCCTTAATTGCATTTTTTAGCCGTTGGGAGACTCTTAAATACTTGAAAAATCAGCTCTGATAGGTGTTAGGTAGTTTTTGACCGTTGGAAACAGTTTGGTAGCAATTTTGGCCATTAATCTGTCTTTTAGTGCATAATTCAAATTTTTTGGCAGAATGATCTTAGTCGATTAATTGATATCTTAGTCGACTAAGTTGTTTTTGTCTTCTGTTCTTTACTTCTGGCAGTGAGCACTTAGTCGACTAACTTACTCCTTAGTCGATTAAGATGGTTCTCTCTTGAAGTCCAAATTTTTAGTACTAGACTCTTAGTCGACTGACCCATTTCTTGGTCGACTAAGTCTTTTCTGTTTCTCAATACTCTTGAGCTCGCCAACTTCTGATTTGAATTTTAGCTGACTAACCTATCACGACCCAATTTTTCGGGCCATGACCGGCACATGAGCTCAATGAGCATAGCTCACTAAACCCAAGCAAGCCTATCCATTTACCTTTGCTTAACAAATTTATCATATCATGCATACACACACACCTTTTCCCGGGTGTGAACATAGCCAAAACACAATGGCATTATCGATAATAAGATACATGCACTATACTAGTCATGTATTTAGCAATTTACATTGCATACACATATTCACATTGTTAGATTGTATTCACAATACAAAAGGACCCATGACTTCCAACGGAGACATTTACAATAAAAGGGATTACTATCGAATGCCAGACACATACTCAGGAGATGCACTACGGGGACTCCTCGATCTAGGGTCCAACAGTCACCTGATCTGAAAACATGAATTTTTATAAAACGTGAATACAATACTCAGTGAGTGAACAAGAAGGGAACAAGCATACCATAAGTAATGTTTATCGAAATCATGATGCATTCATTTTCTCAAAACCATGCAATTGTTTTAGTTCCTTTAAACCCCTCATGTAAACCCCACATGAGTAAATCACTTTACAAAAATCCATGCTCAACTATGGTACCAAAGAAATGGGAAATATGGCAAAACCCCACAAGTTAGCAAAATGGACAGAAAGTTTCTCGCTGTAGCAAACTTCATTCTCGCTGCAGCGAGAACCAGAATATCAAGGAAAAAGTCTCCTTTTTCCCTTAAAACAAGTCATCCTGCTAAAATAACAATAGCAACATGTAACACATGTAAACTTCCAAATTTCAACAAAACAAATGCTTACATATTTGCATTTACAACCATATACCCATCATCAACATGCACACCATCCCATCATCATCATCAT
>NC_030858.1:17548622-17582360 GCF_000208745.1 Theobroma cacao | reverse complement strand
AAAGAAGCATCCAATGCATATCATGCATTTTATCATATTGTGATAACACATAAACCATTGTATAGCACATTTTCACAATATAAAATCATTTTACTAAAAGCTTGTTCCCAAGGTACATTTTCTAAGACAAGTTGGATAGAATCTTTCATATTCCCCAAAACAAGTTTGAAATGCAAGTCCACTAACCGGTATCGAAAATTCGGATTCCAGGTGCACTCGGACTAATAGCCCTCAAGCGCAATTCCTTTATCTTTTCGGGACGTCTCACTACCTTGACAAATAACAAAGTCGAGGAATTTACTATATTGTCCCTAAATTGATATAAACTAATTTAAATTACTAATGCTTGATACGTAAATGCAAAACTACGTCCGATTACCGCTTAATCGCGGTATCGATTAAATTTGACCGATCACTCGATTAATTGGCGATTATGTCCAAATCACCTCCAAATTAATCCATTTCTCCTCTAATACCTTAGTTTACCACATACCATTTAAATAAAGCCAAATTCAGCATTAGAACCCTCACAGTTCCTTATAGAAAAATTCAGTCATTTGGTGCACTAGCACCGAAAGTTTTCTACATAACCGTTTCACCTTAATTCATCATATTTCCAAGCCATTTTCCTTGAAATAAAACAATCCCCCATTGATATTCAGCCCTCATGGTTCGACCAATAAGGAACCCTAGAGAAATTGAATATTTCCTTTGTGTTTTTGTTCATAACCATGCTTAACTATCCCTAAACACTAACATAGTCTAAAATCAAATTATTCCAACAACAATTCCTCTTCCATACCCATTTTTCGGAATTGAATTCATCATGATAACACAATATCCGACCATGAAAACCAAGAACAAAAGCATGGGTAAGCTAGGTATCAAGGAGAATTAAAGAAATTCTAACTTACCTATCTTGTTTCCTTGATTTTTTCAATTTTTCTTTGAATTTCCACATAGGTTTTCTTGTTTTTCCCTTTGTTCTTCCTTTGTTCTTGTTGCTGGTTGCCTAGGCAGAATATGGTGAGAGAATTGGGGATTTAATGGGCTGATTTCTATAGAAAATAATAAAATAATCAAGCATGCCACGTGTCACATGCTTATTAGTCTAATTTTTTAACTTTTTGACTTTTTCTTCTTAATTTTCCACAACAAATATTCTAGTACTTATCCAATCCTACCACAATTAAAATCCCTTGGTCTTGACAAGTGCTTGGACGAAAAATTTACCGATTTGCCCCATGGATGAAAAAATTATGATTTTACCCTTATACTCCGAAATGCACCGAAATCACATTATTTCTACTTTTCAACCTCAAATAACACTAATATTGATCAATATTAACCAAATGGGGCAAAAAAATCATTTTATAAAGATTCCCGTTTAGTCCTCTAGTGGCAAAATTATCATTTTGCCCTTGTGCTCTAAAAATACCGAGAATCACAATTTTTCACTGCTAAACACCATTTTATACTCTAATAATCAAAATTATATTTCATATAATTATTCTTGGTCAAATGTGATCAAATCTTGGCTAGAAATCTCCATTTAATCATCAAATGGGAAAATGACCGTTTTATCCCTAATCGGTCAATTTTCCTGATGGACTCCAAACTGGACCTTGAACTCCGAATCACTATTCTAAGCCATTCTGTGGGTTTTAAAACTTTCAAATTCCTCTTAGAATTTCTATTTGAACTAGTTCAAGGCTCGATTCAACTTAGTTGTACCACTCGATACAATACCGTCTTTTAATCGAGCTTGACAGGGTTTCACATAACCCTTCATTATTCAACTAAGGAGCTTTTGTTTTGTTGATTAATTGTGGCTTCTTATTCATAAAACTTTTGATATGTCCCTTGGAATAATTTATTTATCATTGGCATACAATTCTTGTCCTACACGCTCAAGTAGAAATATTAGACACAAATGAATGGAAATGTTTTAGTATCATCAAAAACTAATGGAGCCAACAAAATCTCCTTCATCAAGGTTGAACTTAGGTTTTCAATTCAATCTAATAAGTGGCACAGCAACTAGAAGCATTAAGAACAAAATAGAAAAAACAACTTAAAATCATCAAACATAAGCAAAAGAGAGATAAATTAGACTATGTATTGAGTTCAATCATAATTTTAGATAAATATTTAGTTCCTCATCAAGTCACACATCATCATCAAATTAAGTTTAATCATTAAAAACAAATCCAAGAAATAAAAGAATAACAAAAAGATAAACGAACCCAAGAACTGCAGTATTGATCTTCCAAATCTTCTTAAATCCCTTAATTTCTTCTAAGCTTCAATGATACTTTTCTTCAATGATTTTGAGGCTTGAATCTCAGCTCTCAAATTGCTATTTTTTTATTTTCAAAAGTCCTTTGAAAGGTTATTTTTATAGGACTTTTAAGTTAGGCCAAGATGGGTGAAGAAAAAAGTCAATTCGAATAAGGATTTCCCCATCAAACTACATGAGCTATGCCGTACCTCCACCAAGGCCACGGTCTTGACCATTTAATTAGCAAAAATCGTAATTACTCTAAGACTACTATAGTGCTTCAACTTCAACAAGATTTGTCACCACCTTCCAAGCTGAACTGGGAGAAGTGGCAAACATTAAAGTTGTAGCTTGTTCTCTTTTCTTTCCAATGGTTTAAGATTAATCTCATTTGAGTTTTTGTAGAGAGAGTTATGGTCGAAATACCAAAACATATGCAATGAAAGTTTACACCATGTAATTGCTCTCCTTTTTCCATTAAAAGTCTTCCTTCATTAAACACCTACAAAAGCATAAATAAATCAATAACAACCTATCTTAATCACATTAACAGCAATTTAAGTATAAAATTAACAAAGATTAGATTGACTCACCTAAATTAATTAACGTAAAATAATTTAAATAAAACTTACTAATTTATATATATTATCACAAGAACTAAGCTAAATTACTATCAAAATTAAGTCCAAATAACGCTATATAATAGAGGTAGCAATAACCCTTACATAATACATAATGGATTCTTTCTTTTTAGTGAGATTAAGCGAAAACCCTTACAATGGTTTTTTATGGGATCAAGCGATAACCTTTATAATAGTTTTTTACAAGATCAAGTGATAACCTTACAAGATAGCTTTTCAAGGTTAAGTTAGAACCTTTACAAGATGTGTGCATAAAGGAGTAATAGCAAATATTTGCCTCACAAAGGCTTGATGCTAAAGATTTTAGCTTTGTTATAGTGAGAGAAAAAATTTCAGCTTGATTGAAGGAAGGATTCAATTTTGAAATCATGGAGGAAGACCAAAAAGATGCTAGAAAGTGACAATGAGCTTTTGGGTAGTCTTTTTAGGGTTTGAAGCTTTAGTTCAGCTCTTCTCTTTTACTTCAAAATGCCTCAAATGCATCTATTTATAGATAAGGCGTAGTTCAGAGTTGTTAGACATAAGTTTCAATCAAATTTGGCCATTGCTGAAGCTTGAGGGTTGACTACAATGCTTCAAGGGTCGACTATGTTCTTCAAATTTCTCAATTAGGCTTTCATAGTCAAGTACAGTCTTTTTCTAGTTGATCAACTTTCAAAGATCGTGCATTTTCAAATCTAGCCTGTTATAGTTGACTGTGCTTCCTTTATAGTCAGCTATGTTTATGTAATCTTGACTTTTTGGGCCTTTAACTTGTCAGGGTCGACTATTCCTCCTCTGTAATCAACTATGGCTATGTAATCTTGACGTTTCTTGCATTTTGACTTGTCAAGGTCGACTATGCTTCCTCTATAGTTAACTGTGGCTGTATAATCTTCAAGTTTTGCACTCTTTCACCCTTAGATCGACTTGAACTTCTCTAGGATGAACTTTTGACTTGTGTCTTGAGGTTTCCTTAGCGTTTTGGTGCGTTTCTTTAGCTGTTTCTTCCTTACCTTGCACCTATATTCAAATAACATTTGAAGGCATGTTTGCTCTTGTATTTTTAGCTAAATATACATTGTTTAAAGCTTATAAGGTGTTTTCTAGTGATGCATGGCTTTCCAAACAAATATGTAACCTTAGGGGACTGAAAATTTATTTGAGACAATTTCAAATGCTTGACATTAAGCTAAAGAAAACATGTGTTTTTGGTCAAATCAAAACATGATGCAACTCAAGGCTAACATTGTTCATGACTAAAAATTCTAAATTTAAGCATAAAAGGAAGTTAAGCTGACTTGTCCAAATTGAAAATTTTAGCATGTGTTTTTTTTATCCTTTTAGTGCAAAATTGTTTTGCATTATTTCTAGAAAATTCCAAAATTGATTTCACCATGAATTGTTCATGTGTGAGGTTGGAATTAGGTCAAAAATCAATTTGAAAGGCAACTGAAAAAATGCTACATTTTAGAAGTTTTTCCATCTAGTGCTGTGAACACCAAAGAGCAAAAGTTGCTCCAAAGACCATTGCACATGGTGGCTTGAATTGCTATTGGCTGGTTACCACCAACCTGCAATTGAGAGGTAAGTTGCAAGGCAGTGAGCAATGGTTTGCAAAGATTCATTCCTTGGCTGATCTTTGAATCCTTAAGTTTTAAGGATTTGCACCTAAAATCAAGAATGTGATCTTTGATTGATTTCTTTCAATAATTTGATTAGATCAAATCTACAAATCAATTGGTCTTCTTCATTTGGATAAGGACCCCCTAAATCAAGGGATTGTTATTTAAATTGGTTAGTATCTATTTAGATTAGATGAGCTTTATTAAAAATGGCAAGTCATCTTGTGAAAATGACATCCTAATCCAATTAAGAAAGCCTTTTAATTAAGAAAAGTTTACTAATGAATTAAGACTTTTAATAAAGATTAGAACTCTAAAATTAGTAAATGGATAATGCAAGATTATAAAATGGATACGGACTTTTCTAAAATGCTTAGGATGAGTTTCTAGATTTAGAAAGTTTCTTAAAGTGTTTAGGGTAATTATGGAAAGTTTCCTTAAACATTTTTGACATATTTAGAATTTTCCTAAAATGTTTAAGATACATGTTTGGGATCATGAAACCTTCCTAAATGGTTTAGGATGGATACTCAAATTAGGAAGTTTCCTAAAAAGGTTTAAGTTTCTAATTAAAGAAGTTTAATTAGAAAGAACTTACTAATTGAGTTAACTTAAAGATGATTTCAACTATCTAAAGGTCTTGATATGATCAAATCCTTTACTAAGTAATTTTTAAAAAATGATTTTCTACAATTACTAAATCTTTTCAAGCCTAGCACCAAATGATTTGAGCTATGATCCTTAATTGTTGAGTGACATTTTTCAAATGAAATGCAAGATCATCATCATATCAAGCATGTTTACCTTATATGTTCATAATCAAATTGTGGATGTATGAGGATGGTTATGGACTATAGACTCAATGTGATTGTAATGTTTGGTTAAATGGCCATTTATGAAAATTTTTGAAATAGGGTCTACGCACCTTGCCTTATTTCTTACTCTCTGAATTTGTAAAATTCTTTCCTTATCTTTCTCCCCTCGAATATAACTCGAGGTTTCTACATTAAAATGTAATTAGTAATAGGGTTAGATTAGGAAAGGAATTTTTTAAATCCGAAGATGGAGATCCAAGGTGCCATGAAGAGCAAAGGAGGGTGAAACTAAAGATTATAACGTATAATATATGTTATCCCCTAGGATTTGACCAACTTTTTTTTTTTTGTGGCTCAAGGAAACAAGAGTAGAAAAATCCATAGCCATCCTAATAGAACACCTTGTGATAGATTTACTTTATGTGATAATTTAAATTCTATACATGCTATACAATATGAGACCTTAATAAAATTGAAAAAGATAAAAAAAAGTTTCTCACTAAATATTAAGTCACATTCCATGCATGGTCAATATGCCTTCCACCTTCATAGTAAAAAGCAAAGTTCTTCTTATCTGAGGCTTGTTAAGCAAACTCAAGGTCAAACTTTATTAGGAATATGTTTATACTATGAAGGGTGTCTTACTCAACTAGTTTCATAAAATCCAAATGCTTGGAAACTTAGTTATTATGAAACTAGAGGCAATGGCCAGGCGAAACATAGATGATATGTTTAGGCAAAGAGTTTCCACTTGGCTGATATAGGAGTTGTATAGAAATACAATTGGTAAACTAAGTTAGCTTCCTAATCCACCTATTATGGCTTGTCATAACGTGTGAGTCTTGGAACTCAATAGTTTGACTTAACAAAGAGTTGCCATCAATATTTTTTATTTAGGTACAATGTATCACCCAAGTTTATGTATTTTTTTTAATGAGGTTCTAGGCTTGACTTAGGTTCATTTAGAAAATAAGTTTTAATTTACGAAAACATATTTGAGGTTCAGAAGTTCACTTACGTGTGAGGGAAGTATTAGCAGCCCCACAGCGCCTATTTAATTGGTACCCTATCAATTATGTGTCCTTTCCTACTTTTATGTTGTTAGCTTTTCAAAATAAATAAATAAAAATTCTTGATATTGAAAATTTTCCAAAATCTCCAAACACCCATGGCATAATTTTCGAAAATTTTCTCAACTAAAAATTCTCAAGAAGCCATTTTTTGGCATTCTTGGGATTTCGTCATTAGAGAACTTATTTATTTAATTTTATAATTTTTATCTTTTTTATTTTATTTAAATTCTTTGATATCGAAAATTTTCTAAAATCTCCTAACGCTAATGGCATAATTTTGGAAAATTTTCTTATTTCAAAATTCCCAAGAAGCCACTTTTGTCATTCTTGAGATTTCATCATTGGAGAGTTTCCCTAAATTTATGTCAACTCCTAATTTTTAAATGTCCCCTCAAAATCAAAATCAAAAATAAAAATAAACTCACCTAATTAGGCTGAAAAACCCAAAGAGAAAAACCAAACTATTAGGCCAATGTTACCCAAATAAGTTCACATGGGCCAAAATACCAAGTGTGCAATGTCAAAAATGAAAAGCTATCTCTAAACCCTATTTAAGAAACTAGGACACTCGTTTTGCTTCTCTTTTTCTTTCTCTCCCTTAATCAAGATAATTTCTTTAGAAACTAAATTAATTCTCCTAAATCTAAAAAGAAATTGAAACCCAAAACCCCCCAAAACTCAAAAAAATATTTTTTCTCTCCTCTGAATATTGGTTTTTCCCAATTTTTTCTTTCTTTTGTATCTATGTGTCACATCCCATTTCCTGGTGGGATCATGACTAGTGCATGGACCCAGACGAGTATAACCCGTTAGGCCTAAGCAAGCCTCTTTTCATGATCACATGCAAAAACATCATATAACATCCATTAACGTACGTAATCATAGTACATACATTCATCAAACTCATTATATAACTAAGGAACTTCTCAACTTAATTATATAAGCTCAAGCATTCGGTATACATATATATATGTATGAAAAAGTGCCACTATTATAATGCACATTAACACTTGCTATCAACAACACCCTCGAGCGTCCATGTAGGCTCTTAACCCATCATCATAATCTCATACATAACATTATCAATAGAAAATGCCCAACATTGGCAACATAAACATAAACATGTTCATAGTCTGTAAACACAAACATAAAGTAAAAGACCGACTCATCAGTGGAACATGACTAACCTTCTAGACATCAAGTGGCTGTTAGACACCTACCAAAGAGTGAAAACCGAACACTGATATCCATGACACTGGCTGCTATCAGATGCAATCACTAATTTGCAACAAAATAAATGGGAAAACTAATGTGTGAGTCCCAAAAACTCCGTGAGTGAATATGGGAAGGGGACAAGCCAAGGGATAAGATTATTTCATAAACATGTACTTGTAATCTCATGTCTTTCATAAACAATTTAATCATATAATTCATAAAACATGTTATTTGAACACATTTGAATAGTATTCGTATGAAAACATGTCAGTAATGACCTTTGAGAATCCTTTGTCTTTGAAATTCTCATCAAATTCAATCAAACAACCTATTCTATGCCAAAACTATCGATACATTCTTGAATGTATCAATACTTTCATAAATCTATTGATACATTAGTAAAATGTATCGATACATTTCACACAAAAAGCCTTTTAAAGCATTCTGTTTAAAATGTATCAATACATAACCCATATGCATTGATACTTTAGCCTAGAACCCATATTTCTGGGCAAAATCCTCCATTTTTACCATTGCTTAAGTTCCCTTACTTCTTGGGACTTTCTCTAAGGCTCAGTCTTCTTCACTAAGTACATTTTCATGTCATCATAGAGTACAGATCATGGACCATGCTTAAACAACATTAGTATGCAACATGCCATAAACATAATAATTGTGATCATTCCATTAACATTAAACTCATACTTTATAATGATGTGTCCCCCATCAGCCTTGGGTTGGCAATGTATAGTCCTATTACTCCTTGGACATTTATGATGCATCATAAAAGTGAAGTCGTCACGTGCACCCTTTAAGAATGGAATCAAACACACTCATAGAGTTCTCATACTCGTAGCATTAAGTATGTAGAATGTCCTTCACATACAAGCTTACTCATCTCATAAGGTATATGGAAAACACATGATATACATAATCTCATGGCATTCATCATGCCTTTTCAATAATCTCATGTAGTTTGTGAAATAGACATCATATAAATAATTTCATAGCATTAATCACATACTTAATCACCTCATATGGCATATGGAATTTACATCATTTACACAATCTTATATCATACATCATGCATACTTAATCACCTCATATGATATATGAAATTTACATCCTACACATAATCTTATGACATTCATTATACCGAATATGCACGTTACAATATCTATAAATAAACATACAATATCTCGTACCCACACTTCTCCAAAGAACGGAGTAATCGAGTGGACTTCAAACATAAGGTGCTTGTCCCTTATTGTTGAAAAATAATATGTAGTGGAATATCTACATACGTAGTAGATTCGTAAATAATTTGTAAACCATTGTATCAATCATATCACAATCACTAAGAATTTATTTATTTTTTTTAGAAAATCATTATTTCTTTCTTGAAACTCACATCCTTTGCTAAATCATTTTAAAGATATCATTCCAACATACATACATAATCCTTTTCATAGAAATCATGCTAGCTTTACATATCAAAGTAATTTGAAAGTCATGTATCCACTCACCTAGTTAGAGATTCGATTCCTAGCTCCAATCACAACTCTGTTTCAATGAATCTATGGAGTTTTCAAGTGTTCCTATCATACAACAATCATCACAATCATCTCCTAGAATAAAATCTCACAATAATCATTTTAGGTACTTTCGAAACTACTTGCTTTTAGCTAAACTAATGTTCTAGCTAAAACACCCACACTTAAAATCTCATAAATATTTCATCCTTATCTTAGGTGAGCTTTGATGCTAGGGAAAATCATTAAATCTTTGAGCTTTAATGTTCAACAGAAAATCTGGGCATAAAAATAATATTTTTAGTGCTGAAAAATTCATAAATCAAGACTTAAAATTAAAAGATGTCATCTTTATTTGAAAAACCCAAAACCAAGCTTCCAATCTTCCAAAACGATGATTTGTTGAGAAAGCTTAGAGTTGCTGAAAAACTGATGAGAGAAGGCTTAGAATGAAAAACCATTGGAGTTGGGGTCATATTTGTACTATGGGATGTGAAATACCCTTTACCCTTTTTATTTTTTCAAAAAGTGGCAAAGTGTATCGATATATTCGCCCATGTAATGATACATTTAGTTTTGGAGAAAATGTATCGATACATTATGAACATGTATCAACACATACTCATCAGAAACCCTTTTTGGACTAAATGTATTGATACATCATGAAAATGTATCGATACATTTGAGACAGAATGCAGTTTTTTAGGCAAATTGCCTATAAAAACCTGCACAACTTATTTACATTAAATACCACTTGAGTAAATGTCCTTTTTACTTACGATATTTAATGTAAATAAGTAAACAACCCCCCATTTGGATTCAATAAAAATATAAAAAAAAATCAAAATCCAAAAGAATCAAAATCTAATTTTTGGTTTCAAAAACAAAATCCAAAAAGTTCAACTAAAATTAAATTTGTGGTTCCCATTTACCATAGAAAACATACTCCAAAAATTATGAAAAACTCATTTTTGTTCATCTAAAAATCAAAGGAATCATTACCACCAATTTTTATTTTCAAATGATTGTTCTATAAAAATCATATATTTTAACCCCTTCTAAACTTAGAAAATTTTCTGCTTCAAAATGACAGACAACATAAAGTGTCAATAAATCTTTTTGAAGGTTAAAACAAAGTTTGATGTTCAAAATATGTAATGTGTATGCTCACCTAAGAATTTCCTAACTTATCTTCTTACTCAATGTGGGATTTCACATTGTGTGTCCTTCTGGCCCTAATGCTTGGGTATGTTTATAACCAACATGTTCTATTCCTTTTTGAATTAGTATCTTGAGTTTTGATTCAATCTCACTTAATCTCTCATCAAATTGTTAATTTAATCTAGGATTAGGACTAGTGCTAACATATCTTTATCTTTTTCATATTTATCTCTCCCTTTTTGTTATTATTTTTTTATTTTTATATTTTCAAAATTCACCAAACACCTTGGACAAAATGGAGTGTCTACATGACTTGTTGAGCAAACTCAAGGTCATGACTAGAATGGATGGGATCCTAGCCCACGAGAATCCTTGTAAAGATTTCTTGAGGTGATATGGAGGGTTATCATCTTAATAAAATAGTGGGAGAAACTTTTAAGATAGTAAAACCTTATCTTAAATTATGTATGCATGATAATTCAAATGTGCTTAATTTATTTGTATTTCTTGGTTACTATTACTGCCACGGATAATCATTTGTCACTCTTAGATGCATAAAAGATGCAAAGCAAACCCACTACAACAAACCTTTCTGAAAGGGACCAAGATTTTAGAAATGTTCTTAACCAAAAGGTTGTCTATCTATAAAAAGCTTTGCCATAAGCCCTTGTTGAGGTAAATGGTGATGAAACATGGGATGCTCATTAGACTCGCTAAGCCATATATATGATATTGGCTACTATGAGTCTAAAGTTTCAAAAGCAACATGAGAACATGTATGCACGAAATGTATGATTTTGCAATTGAACGAATTAGTCTATAAGCAAGGTCGTACATTAAGGTATGAGATACCATAGAAATTGTTTCTACGTGAGAAGACAGAAGATAGTTTTGTTTCAACTCATGACTTAAGGTTGCTAGGCTTTATACTAAAGCTAGAGCATTGGGGTTATCATGAATAATGAACTAATTATCGGCTTTATTCCATAATCTCTACCAAACACAAGTCATATATAGGAGTGAGCTTCCATGAGATGGAATTTTCATTGCCTTACTTTTGAACTAGGAAGACAACAATGATAAGGGCACTAACTTCAGAATTATTCTCAAGCATCTTTATAGTAAAGATAAACAAAAAAGGAACTAAACATGTTTCCTTGACAAAGTTAAAGAAGAAGAAACTTATAGAAGTTTCAACTTGAACAAAGTTTATGATTTCAAAGTTTATGATTGAGTTATGAAATCCCTACCATTGTACCAACATCATTAGTTTTTGTGTCACAACCCAATTCTCGGGCCATGACCAGCGCAAGGACCCAATAGGCATAGCCCACTAGGCCTAAGCAAGCCTCTCAATATGCACTTGTATATTAACCCATCTATCTAGCATATTTCTTTAAGATCTGTACTTAGTAGTGTTCAAATGCCGATTTCTCCAAATCCACTCATGAAACCCAATTGAATGCTCACATTAGCATCATAATTCAAATCATACATAAATAGTTGTCAATATATCTTTGCAAATTCACATGAAACATATACAAAGACTTTGACCTTCAACGGAGTGACTTTGGATGGGGAGATATGACTACTAAGTGTCAAGATACCTACCTAAGGGATGGGGGTACGTAGACACCTCAATCTACGTATCAACTACCACTGAATCTGAAAGCATGAAGTTGAAAACGTGAGTATAAACTCAGTGAGTAAACATAGGAAGGGAACAAGCATACCATAAGGAATGTTTATCGAAATCATGATGCACTCATTTTCTCAAAACAATGTAATTTGTTCTAGTTCTTATAGAACTCCTCATGTAAACCCCTCATGAGTAAATCACTTAAAAGATCCATACTCAACTATGGTACCAAAGAATCGAAAAATATAGCAAAACCCACAAGTTAGCCAAAATGGACAGAAAGTTTCTCGTTGCAACGAGAACCAGGTCTGGTGAAGGCTCTCAAACTTGAGAGTTTCTCACTGCAGCGAGAGTCAGAACATCAAGGAAAAAGTCTCATTTTCCTTTAAAACAAGCCATCCTGCTAAAATAACAATAGCAATATGTAACACATGTAAACTCCCAAATTTCAACAAATCAAATGCTCACATATTGACATTTACAACCATATACCATATATGTATTTATATATATCAATCATCACATACACCCTCCCATCATCATCATCTCATATGCAACGGCTAACACGTACTCCCACTCGCATATAGCCGGGTCAGCAACAGCTTATGTGCACTCCCACTCACACATAGCCGGGTCAGCAACGACTTATGTGCACTTCTACTCGCACATAGCCGGGTCAGTAACGGCTTATGTGCACTCCTACTCGCACATAGCCGGGGTAGCAACAGCTTATGTGCACTTTCACTCGCACATAGCCGGGTCAGTAACAGCTTATGTGCACTCCTACTTGCACATAGCTGGGTCCATATCAACATGCAAAGAAGCATCCAATGCATATCATGCATTTTATCATATTGTGATAACACATAAACCATTGTATAGCACATTTTCACAATATAAAATCATTTTACTAAAAGCTTGTTCCCAAGGTACATTTTCTAAGACAAGTTGGATAGAATCTTTCATATTCCCCAAAACAAGTTTGAAATGCAAGTCCACTCACCTTACTATAGCGGGATATTACATCGCTATTTGATCGAAGGTGTCTCTAACTATTTTCATTGGCCAGTCACTCGTTATTTGCTCCGACATGCCCCCACAATACTCTAACTTTATCTTTGCACTTCCTAGCAATAATACGAACTCAATATATTTAATTACATATGTATACGAGTAGCACTTTAATCAATTAATCCTTACTTAAATTTATATTTTTCCTCCTATCATGAAACCATCTTTAATTAACTCACATCTTAATACATTTTTACTAAAATTACTTATATCCATTGCTTACGTAATTCCTTAAATTATATCACCGGCAACTTAATTATGATGTCATGTGTCTACTTCAGCCTTTCTAAATAATTTCCACCCAAATCCATCTTATATTTCCACACATAATCCACATATATGGCAACAACAATCATTCTCACTTTCACTCGATTATTTCCTAATTTACACACATCGTTATCTATCTAACTTTCAATACTTTGTTTCTCAATCCTCCATCCAAAATATTCCTTTTTCATTTCTTGCAAATGACATGCCATATAATCTTAACAATTTTCAACTAGCTTATGCAAGTAGATCCTTTCAACAACCATAATTTCTCACAATATTCAACTAACCGTAGGCTTTAAAACATAGTGTTAAGCTTACCGCTTTCCTTTTCCACTTTGAGTCTTTCATGTTCCCATGGGTTTATTGGCTTACATGTTATCAATTTTTCTCCAATCAAGCCAATCTTTGCTGCCACAAGAGATTTCTCTAAGTCACTAACTCATTTTCAAAGACTACTCGAGCCAAAAACAAGAATTCTTGCTGTTCCTTGCTTGAATCACAAAAACCAAGCTTTTTTTTTCTTTTATCTCTTTTTCTTTCTTCTTCTCCTAGAGTTTATATGTGCTGGAAATTGGGGTTAGAAGTTGTAACTTTGGTGCACAAGAAGTTGGAAGAAGAATGAGGTAAGAAGAGACAAGAAATGAAAAGAAAACAAGGAAAGAAAATGAAAGAAAATTAGCTTTCCATGGGAGAATGAGAGAATGGCGTTGGAATCTTCAAGAATGAAGAAGAAAATATCTTGCTGGGAGGATAAGGACTATTTTGGGCTGATAAGGATGAGAGTCAAAGCTTCCTTTGGAAGCTTTGACCAAGCTTTTGAGTAAAATTACCGTTTTACGCTTTTTATTTCTTTCCATTTTAATTTAGTCCTCCCAACACTCATTTACTCCAACTTCCTTCTATTATCTTCTTCTACACATGTACAAACAAAGTATGAAGTTTGTACTCCAATGCAGTGTCCCCATAATATTTAAAATATTTATTTGCCCACACTATCTTTACTTAATAAAGACACGCTGCCCCATTAACATCATTTTTCTCCAAAATTCTCTCATTCTTTTTCTCCCCCACTTAGATTGACCATATACCCCTTCTTCATGGAAAATTTTGACACTAAATAAAATATTAATAATTTAATAATATTTTATTAATAAAATATTATTTTATTCCAAAATTTTTCTCTTGTCTCCTCTTGTCCCCTTGGTACCCAAAATACCTTATTAGGCCTCAATTGACTTTCGAATCACTTTTTATCTCATAAATTCTTCTTTGATAAAAATATCATTATTTTATTATTATTTCCTCGTGTGTAGAATATTTTATCCCAAACTATTCCTTTCATCTTTCATCATTTCTAAACATCATAATTAACCTCAATTGGCATCCAGTAAGTTTTTATTAGTCACCATATCAAAGTACGGGGTATTATATTTTGACACTAGATATGGGTTGCAATTATGTAATGACATAAAAGCACTAAACAGTAATAGTGAATTAATGCTCAATATAGATGTTGAGACAATTAATATTAGATAATCATGTATGTTCTTAATTATGGCATTGAAGTCTTGGTCATTAAAGTAAGAATTAAAGTATTAAGATAGTGATTTGCAATCACAAATGAACTGGTAATTCTTATCTACGTGACCAAATCACTCTTAATGTAAAATTGAATGACTTGGCATGTTAAAGGTTTCATTCATATATATGTAGACAAACCATTCAACATAAAATGCTATAAGGAAATGTTCCTATTTCATTAACTTTACACATGACCAAATTAAGATTTTATATTATATTCTTAACGAAATATAAATTTGAATTGTTTGAAATGTTCATAGAATTCAAATATAAGATCATGTGTAATATAGAGTGTGAGATATTCTTACTTTGACGAGATCTTAGTGAACGCTACTTGCACTTATAGTTAATTGATTATTGTAAGAAATGAATAAGATTCATTCAAAGATAGAACTCTCTATTTGAACAAACATAAAGATGTTTATTCAAAGGAGGAAAGTGAATACATATAAAGACATGATTTGTTCCATATTCCTTCAATGATCTTAGCCCATTGAAACATTCCAAATATGAAAAAAGGATTTCAAATCAAAGTTGTAAGAAAATCATCGACATTTGATATAGGATGAATTTGTGTTGCTTAAAACTTTGACATACATAAAAAGTGTATGTGTTAGAGCCCAATTTCTGAGCCATAACCGGCGCAAGAGACGAATGGGCTCAACCCACAAAGCCCAAGCAAGCTTACTTACATGATCTTATATGTTAATCCATATTCCTTTAGAATCCGAAATTCATAATGCTTAATTACAATTCCTTTGAAAATAACTCATAAAACCTAGTCATGTATTCATAACGGCATCATCAACCAGTATATACATACATATAATTTGATAAGTGAATCTCAACATTTCATAACAAATAGTCATATAAATGTAGTTAGAACTTGACCGTCAGCGGAGTGACTCTGGCATGGTTGCTAACATTTAGTGTTACGTTAAACCTACCGAGCAATGTACAGGGAGAAGCACCTCATCCTAGGATCCAATCACCTTTAACTCAGGAAACCGTTTTCCTTTTCCACTTTTAGTCCTTCATGTACCCATGGGTTTATTGGCTTACATGTTACCAATTTTTCTCCAATCAAGCCAATTTTTACGTTCCTTGCTTAAATCACCAAAACCAAGCTTTTTCTTCCTTTCTCTCTTTTTCTTTCTTCTCCTCCTAGGGTTTTGGTGTGCTGGAAATTAGGGTTAAAGGCTGTAAATTTAATGCTCAAGAAGTTTGGAGAAGAAAGGAAAAGAAAACATGGAAAGGAAAGTGAAGAAAACTTGATTTCATGGTGGATAAAGAGAAAATGGCATGGAAGCTTCAAGAATGGCATGGAGCATGGATGAAGAAGAAGAAAAATCTACTAGGGGTAAGGATAAGGTCAGTCTTGGCCTAAAAAAAATAGAGTCAAAGCTTTGGAAGCTTTGACCGAACTTCACATAAAATTACCGTTTTGCCCTTTTTTGTTTCCTTCCATTTTAATTTTGTCCTCCCAACACTCATTTAACTCAAATTTCCTTCTATTACCTTCTGCTACACATGCACAAACAAATATGAAGTTTGAACTCCAACGCGGTGTCCCCATAAGATTTAAAATATTTATTTGCCTGCGCTATCTTTACTTAATAAAGACACGTGGCCCCATTAACGTCATTTTTCTCCAAAAATCCTCTCATTCTTCTTCTTCCCCACTTAGATTGACCATATACTCCTTCTTCATGGAAAATTTTGAAACTGAATAAAATATTAATATTTTAATAATATTTTATTAATAAAATATTAATTTATTCAAAAAATTTCCTCTTGTCTCATCTTGTCACCTTGGTACCCAAAAGACCTTGTTATGCCTCAATTGACTTCCAAATCACTTTTTATCTTGCAAATTCTTCTTCGATAAAAATATCATTATTTTATTATTATTTTCTCGTGTGCGGAATATTTTATCCTAAACTATTCCTTTCATCTTTCATCATTTCTAAACATTATAATTAACCTCAATTGGCATCCAATAAGCTTTATTAGTCACCATATCAAAGTACGGGGTATTACAATCTCCCCCACTTAAATAGAATTCGTCCTCAAATTCTCTTTAACATCGGGTTATTAACCTCACTCAATGATCATATTCCATTTCCTTCTTCGTAGGGAATTTTGATTTACGCGCCTCATTATCTTCAATTTGACTAGAACACTTTACGAGGTCAGGGTACGTAACTTATATCTATTATCATCCTTGAGTCAAAACCATGGTACCCTCCTTAATTATTCTTTCTTATCACTAAGATCCCAAGTATGCCTTCAATTCCGTCATTAACCTCAAACATATCTTTATTTCGATTCTTGTTAAACCTTTAGTCATTCAATCACCTCGTTTACCTCCAGTTCGACTAGAATGCTTCACTTATGTCTGTTATCATCCTTTAGAATCAAATCGGCATTGCCCTTCACAATCATTATCTCTTATTTTAAGATGTTGAGTATGCCATTATCCCCATTATTAAATTTGAACCATAACTCCATCTTGATCATACCGATTTTAATCACATTTTATGCTTACTATGTATACCAATCACCATCTTATTATTTCATTTCTTGTCAAACTTCTCAACATTCATTCATCTTATCCTCATACACCATTATATGACTTATGGCATCATAAAATGCCCTATTTATTCCTATACATATTTTCAACATTCTAGGGAGTTGAATCTTTCAACCGTTCCCTCATACTTCATGTCCCTTTTTTTTCGTATTTATGCAACTTAAATCTTCGTAATCATATCAGTCCATCTTGCATGGCTTAATCACGCCATAGATTACATTTCCTTGACATCATTTCCTTCGATATTTCTCCAAAATTTCTTATATCAATATAGTTCTACTTTTGATGGTATTTCTTATCATTGTATTATCCATACAACTCATCAAATATATCGAGTTCAAATCTTGAATCTCTAAAAATAGTTCTTCATTTTAGTTGGCCACGTCATCAATCCCACACATACATATGTACATGCACTTCTAATGTCAATATTCTTGATTGTGCGTAGGGATCATTGTGTTCAAGTGTCTTTGGACTAAGTTTCCTGTTATTTGTTCTTTTCCATAATCAAGATTCGCACAATAATTCTCATATTTAATCTATAAACATTGGGGTATAATCAATTTCAGATTACCCTTTTTATATGTTTAAATCACTATTTCACTTGCGTTTACCATAAGTTATCTCTTACATAATCCGTACGAATTCTCATTATGCCTACACAAAACTTCACATCATTTACATGCTTATACTCCTTTTTTATCATTTCCAATTATATACTTAAGTTTCATTGTATTATATATATATCCTTGCACCATAATGTCATTAGTCACATTTCACTTACTAAATATTATTTTCATTATCTTGCAATCCAGTATGCGTATATGCTTTATAACCTCATTGATCCTTTAAAGATTCATTTTTACTTGATCATTGAATCTTATGCAATACCACAATCCCTTCAAGTCATCCCTGTTTCTCAATTATCTTTCATGCCTCTAACACGTATATTATATCCTTTTTCCAATTCGTGACTAATTAGTTAGTTAAGACTTAGACTTATTCGAATCATGGATAGCTTATGCGTTTTCAAATTCCAATTCCTATAATACATTAGGAGGTTTTCATTATCCGACTTCACTATTGAGATTACCTTCAATCATTCTTTATACTATTCTTTTATACTGATATAACATCATTCTCCCTTAGTCAATTCACAATTTGTACTTGGAATTGCAAGACTAGAAACAAGGTTTTTCTCTAGCACCTTTCAAAGTGACTGTGAGTACCACTCTCAGCTTACGGCTTTCTTTTTGTAACCACATAACTTAATGCTTGTTTTCACAAGATTCATAATAAGATTCCTTTTGAGTATTTCCTTACAGATAGCCACCTTAAACTAATGTCTCACCGCACATGATCATATAACTCCCGGTTTAGCCATCAGGCTCCTTAGCAAGTTTCAAATTCCGACATTTTATACTGGCCGCTTATGATTGGTAATTCCTTTTCAAGGATGTTTATGCATTCCTGAAACACTTAGTCTCTTATTTGTTCCTTAACATCCCGAGCATATCGTTCTACAGACATGCACTTATTCTTAAAGATATACAAATACATACTCGTCCATTCAATCCGTAATTCATCTTCATAGGTTTCTAGTGTGCCACACAATTGGCCTTGTGTTGTTACTAACCCTGTTCATTTAGTTGGGTCAAGACAAGAATTGCAAATTCTCATAATGATATTCTATATAAACTCATTTGCTATACCACCCTTGTAATCCTTCATTCACAATTTCATTACTTGGTATTGACATCCTTTACCCATCTCTCATATATTCATCTAACTCTTCACTCACTTTTTCCTTAGCCTTTAACAAGGCTTAATCTCTCGTCTCTTTCATTTCTTAGGATTTGACTTTGGTCAACATATTATTCATCCTAATACTTCACATGGTATCTTATCTCAAGGTAGCCATCTCAAGAATCTTTCAACTTCTCTTTCAATTATATGCCCATATACAAGGTAATAAAGAAACTTTTTAATTCATTCATGTAAACATTCTCCGGAACATTTAAAACTCCCAAATAACAACGCTCAATGACCAATGACCATAATTCAACTTGTAAGCTCATTATCATGCCACTCCCATCTTGCTCATGCATCGTAGACATGAGGTATTTGTAGCACTGCGATGCTGGACATTCAGTGCTGCAGTGTCGCAGCTACTGGACATGGGATAATTTCAATACTGTAGCGCTAAAGAGTTAGTGTTGCAGCACTATGGCTGCTAGAAATTTCTTTCACGAATAAGTTTTTCCATCTTTAAAGTTACTACGGGGATCAAACTCATCCATTTAGTTTTTCTCCAAGCCTATCCCATAATTTTCATGACTATGTGTATCTTTTCTTTTGCTTCTCATATGCACTTAGCCAAGTCAATATTTTCAAACTCATTTTATCCTTTAACATTTACCTTCAACCAATAAGTCCCACCTTAGGACAATCTTGCCATATTGTGCATCAAATTATCAATATATAATACCGCACACAAAAATATTCAACATTTATGACATTCCCCAATTCCTTAACACTCACAATTAATTATCTTTCTTGTCCTGTAACTCAAATAGTTTTGTTAACTTTCAGTACAAATGACCATGAAAACAGTTCATCTTTCTCCACGCTCTATACTCACAATCTTTATTAAATCAAGGATTCACCTTTTCTCAAGTTTCATAATTGCCTTTCTTAGTCCATATTTGTGCCAAATTATCATCTTATAATGTCATGGCATCATTTTGTAATCCCCTCCATGCTTAAATTACAATCCTCGACTCAATCACATCATCCATTCTAAGTGTCACCTATAGCCTCATTGATTTCTCCTATATTCTTCCAAATTGTAACTACAACTGGGATTTCAAATTTCACCTTTCCATGATTAATTGGTAATCATTTGTCAAGTCTCATAGTTGTTTGTACCATTAATGACTTTCTACGTCGATCCTTAATAATTATCTAAGGCGACCAACCATGCCACTAAAGTGAATATCCTCCCTCAATCATTATATCGCTAATCTATCTCTATCATATCGAGGGACTCCAATACGCATCTAGTCTTTTAAACAGCTACTTTATAATCCATTCGAGTCATACAAAATAAAAGCCAACTCTTAACTCCTTTCTACGGATAACTACTACTATTTCCCTTACACTGCATCTGCCTACACTTAAAATGATATGAACTTCAACGAAAATATTAAGTGTCGTTAGGATCCTCTTCGCCTTGATCCGAGCACATCGACAAATCCTCTTCCGGGTCCTCCTCTTCCTCTTGAGATTTTCTCATTTTATCCTCAACCCAAGCTTGTTGTATCCTCCTGTATTCCTCACTACTCACAGGCGTAGCACCTATTCCACAACCAGGAAGAAAGTGTCAGACAATAGATACTTTCCTGGGATGAATATTCCCCTTTGCAATTGCCTTTTTTGTCTTTTCCCTACGCCATTCCTCAGCTCTTTTCAAAAGGAAATTTCTTATAGCTTCCTGAATGTCAGAGCTGTCCTCACTTTCAAGACTTTCGTTACTCTCAAGGCTTTCCTTATCACGAAACCATTCTTCTAATTTTGGGGGAATCCAGTTAATAGGAATTCAGGATGAGTCACCTCCCAAATTACCTAGATCAGGGCGCCATTGGCTCCTAACAGTGGAATCTAATGATTCCTCACTAGTACTAAGAAAGGCGTCAATACTACCGTCTCTTCTATACATCGCGCGTGCAACAGGCGCACCTTCCAACCTATACGCAACCAAGCATTGATTACTTATCCATTTATACATCATAATAACAAGTGGGTTTCTAATGAAGTAGGGGCCCAGGTAACCTCCCGTCCTTGACTTGCATTGCGCACCCACAATCCAAGGACAAGACTCTACACGGATTCCAACAACCCCGCTGACCACACAGGAATCCCTAGGATTCAATTAAACCTAGAGCTTTGATACCAAGTTTGTCATAGTCCAATTTCTAAGCCATGACCGACGTAAGAGACCAATGGGCTCAGCCCACCAAGCCTACTTACATGATCTTATAAGTTAATCCATATTCCTTTAGAATCCGAAATTGATAATGCTCAATTACAATTCCTTTGAAAAAAACTCATAAAACTCTGTCATGTATTCATAATGGCATCATCAACCATTATATACATACATATAATTTGACAAGTGAATCTTAGCATTTCACAATAAATAGTCATATACATGTAATTAGAACTTGACTGTCAACGGAGTGACTCTGGGCATGGTTGCTAACATTTAGTGTTATGTTAAACCTACCGAGCAATGTATAAGGAGAAGCACCTCGTCCTAGGATCCAATCACCGTTAACTCAGGAAACCGTTTTCCTTTTCCACTTTGAGTCCTTCATGTACCCATGGGTTTATTGGCTTACATCTTACCAAATTTTCTCCAATCAAGCCAATCTTTGCATTCCTTGCTTGAATCACCAAAACCAATCTTTTTCTTCCTTTCTCTTTTTTTCTTTCTTCTCCTCCTAGGGTTTTGGTGTGTTGTAAATTTAATGCTCAAGAAGTTTGGAGAAGAAAGGAAAAGAAAACATAGAAAGGAAAGTGAAGAAAACTTGATTTCATGGTGGATAAAGAGAAAATGGCAGGGAAGCTTCAAGAATGGTGTGGAGCATGGATGAAGAAGAAAAAAAATCTGCTGGGGGAAAGGATAAGGTCGGTCTTGGCCTAAAGATATCAGAGTCAAAGCTTCTTTGGAAGCTTTGACCAAACTTCACATAAAATTATCGTTTTGCCCTTTTTTGTTTCCTTCCATTTTAATTTAGTCCTCCCAACACTCATTTAACTCCAATTTCCTTCTATTACCTTCTCCTACATATGCACAAACAAAGTATGAAGTTTGTACTCCGACACGGTGTCCCCAAAATATTTAAAATATTTATTTACCCGCGTTATCTTTACTTAATGAAGACACGCAGCCCGATTAATGTCATTTTTCTCCAAAAATCCACTCATTCTTCTTTTCCCCCACTTAGATTGACCATATACTCCTTCTTCATGGAAAATTTTGATACTTAATAAAATATTAATATTTTAATATTATTTTATTAATAACATATTATTTTATTCTAAAAATTTCTTCTTGTAACCTTGGTACCCAAAATAGCTTATTATGCCTCAATTGACTTCCGAATCACTTTTTATCTTTCAAATTCTTCTTCGATAAAAATATCATTATTTTATTATTATTTCATCGTGTGCGGAATATTTTATCCCAAATTATTCCTTTCATCTTTCATCACATCTAAACGTTATAATTAACCTCAATTGGCATTCAATAAGTTTTATTAGTCACCATATCAAAGTACGAGGTATTACAGTATGGATTTAAGTTCGTGGAATATCCAAAAATATTATTTTTTGGATATTACCCCCTTAAGTGAAAAAAAGTTTTCTTGGTACATCTAAGGATTAGTGGGAGCATGATGATACTTGGAAAGAGTTTCAACTATCACAACTTACATTAAATTCTAAACCTTGGATTATGGCATAGAGATGCATAATCAAAGTTTTTCAATGTATAAGAAGTCCAAAGATTTAGTAGGAAACATTAAGAATGGGTTAGTCATAGATAATGAGTCTACTAAATGTGACATTCTCATTGGAGTCATGCACTTTATTTTGATGTAAGAAATCAAAAGTTTTGATTTAATCACAATGAACAAGTGTTGTTTTTTTATACACATGAAATGGTTAGTGCGAGTAAATCAACTTCTTTAGTAATGCTATTACATGAGATCTATTGCATACTAAAAAAAGATACAAACCTACGCTAAATTCTTTCGAGGTTTACCAATTTAAAAGGAACTTTTGGATGAGATGTTAAAAGAGTCTAACATAGTTAAATCCAAAAGGGGAGTGACATATGCATAAGTTGACATGGAATGGTCATTTTGAATGGTTTCAAACTAGATAAAGCTATGGATATATATGAAACCTAAGTCAAATACATCCTACTGAGGGACGCAACAATAGGAACATGTTTGGATTAGTAGTTCATTGAACTCATAAAAGGTTCTAATCACATAACAATGGATCCATTTAAAATGGAACTTGTGCCTCATTGGATCCGAACATAGTATTGTGACTTCCTAATAAAGATTATCAAAGATAAACAAAAGAAAATACCCACACCATTTGCTATAAGCTTGTCCTTGTAGAGACAAAGTTAGTAAAAGGATTCAATCCCTATAAGATATGACAATGATGGACTTTATGCTAGTAGGAGATGTTAGGTATAAAACCTGCAGCCAATCGGATTGCTCAAGGTTTATATCTTTAATCATGCAACAAGATTACTCATAATGAGTGATCAAAGGTTTTCTTTCATTAATAAGCTATTATACATAGGCTTATTAAATGAAGTCCAAGGAATTAACATGCCTTGCAAGGGAATTGTAAAGTGTTACAATTATGAGATCCTTATGCATCAAAGCATAATTCCTAAATTGTTCCTGGTCAATGTATCAATGAGACTGGAGATCAATAATGCTTATAGACTAGCATATTCTATGTTCTTTACTTGTGAGTAAGCAACCAATCTCATTGGTCGAAGTATGGAGATACTTTGTAACGCCCCATATCCTTGTATAGTAGTCAACATAACCGTATCGATAAGACATAGGGGTGATTGACGTAAATATAAGTGTCAAAGAGCAGTGATGAGTGAAAGGAATAGTTTATAATAAAATATTTCGCACGCGAGAAATTAGTAATTAAATAATAATATTTTTATCTACGATAAATTAATGAGTTAAAAGGTGATTTGGAAGTGAACCGGAACAAGGTAAGACATTTTGGGTCCTAAGGAAATAAAAAGAGAATTTTGGAATAAAATAATATTTTATTAATAAAATAATATTAAAATATTAATATTTTAGCTGTTGTTGAAATTAGTCATGAAGGCGGATTATATGACTAATCTAAGCGGGGGAGAAGAAATAAGAAAGAATTTCGAAGAAAAACGACGTTAGAGGGGCCCGCGTGCCTTTATTAAATATAACAAGAGCAAGTAAGTATATATTTAAATATTATGGTGATACCTTGGTGTAGTGCAAATTTTATGTTTTGTTTGTATACGTGTAAAGGAAGAAAGATGGAAGGAAATTGAAATTAAATACACGTTGGAAGGACTAAATTATAAAAGATGAAAGTTTGGAGGGTCACACGGTAAATAAAGAAAAGTTTGAGGACTTATGTGTAAATTTTAATATTTAGAGTTAAATGGGAATTTACTAACCAAGGAAGGTTAAATTATGTGGAATATGAGATATACATGTAAAATTCACTATTACATGCAAATCATTGCATGCAAAAAGGAGGAAGTTAGTGGGAAACATGTGGGACTCCACCATGTGAAAGTTGATAAAGAGAAAAAGAATAAAAAAAGTATTTAATTGAAGAAAACCACTATTTGGCAAGGATAGCCCATGGTATACAAGTAAGAATGGTAATGTGATTTGAAAAGAAAAAGGCATAAACATAATATTTAATGCGAAGAAAACAAAGAAAGAGAATTGATTGGCATGACATGTAAAGAGAAAAGAAAAAAAAATAATGGAAAAAGAATGGTCAATGAAGGTGGTGGGTGGAAAGGTAAAAAAGCCTTTTTGACTTGTAATTTTAACCATATAAAAGAATGAGGAAAATGACAAAATGACCAAGCTTTGGGCAATCCGCCCATAAGAGAAGAAAAAAAAGAAAATTTGAGTGGTGGGGAAACTTGGGAGAATTCGCCCACACCAAGGAATGGCAAAATATCTTTGCCTTGAGAAAACCCAAACCTTTGGAAAGAAAAAAAGAGAGAATCAGCTTGGAAGCAAAGAGAGAAAGGAAGAAAGGAAGAAAGAAAGAATGAGAAAGAAGAAAAAAGATAAAGAAGGTTTGACCTAGGGTTTCAAGCTAAGGAAGGTAAGTAGAACTTTGATTTTAGTTATGATTTCTTGAGGAAATGAGTTGGTAATTGTGTGAAAATGTTTGCGGCAGCAAAGGTCCTCCAATAATTGAAAGAAATAGATGCATGCTTGTGGGTCAATCTTGGAATCCATGGTGATTTTGAGCTAGATAAGTTATGGGTATATTTTGGTCTTGAAATCACAAGTAAATAAAAGAAATGAGATGTGTATTAATTGTTTATGTTTGTGGCAGCAATGGTGACCATGGGTGTGAGGAAATTGTGAGCTATATGTGTGGAATTCAAGCTAAAATCGAAAGGTAAGCATGCAATGTGTCTAAAATGTGTTGTGTTGATTATGATCGGTTGATAGTATGTGGAATGCTTGTTAAATGCTTGTGATTGAGATTGATGAAAAATATGAAATTAGGTTAAGGATTTAATGATTGATGTATGACCCGTACTCGAGAATAATTAAGTGTATTGAGTTTCAATTTTTGCTAGGAAGCGTATAAGTAGATAAGTTGCTATGGTGACGTGCCGAAGGAAGTAACAAGTGACTGGCCAGTAGAATTATCTAGATACGCATCCGAGTCAATAACGAAGTAGTATGCCATTATTGTGAGGTGAGTAAGGGGTGTCAATTTTCAAATTTCCATAATATATATATTGCTATACGATTGATAGACGTGTTGATTTATTTTAAATGCAATTTATGGATAGCATGAGTTGGTAGATATCCTAAGAATTTGTGAATGTCAAAGTATTTGAAATTGTCTTGACCATATATATATACACAAGTTATATACGTTAAGGATTTTAAAACCAAGAAACAAGCTTTTTACCACTATTTCAATCAAAATGTGCCTTATTATTTGTGTGATGTGTATTCATGAATTAAATCACATATTCACTATGTTGTTTTGATATTAAAACCTCATGCAAAGGTTTATAAAGTAAAGTCTTACAAAAAGGGGGTTTTATCATTTTACAGTGATCGGTACTTTGGAAATGATTTTGAAATAAGCTTTTGAGAAACCAACTTGATTTTTAAGTGGTTTTACTAAACCGAGAGATTCGAGAGTAGGTCGAATGTCACATCGGCATAGTGTGACCTTGTGCACAAGTGAGCTCTAGCTAGAGAACCTTTGGGTCGCTAACGGGCTGTTAAACATGGTTGGGGCATTGGTCTAAGATATTTACGTGGCTAGGCCACAAGTGATATACGCGGTTGCGATCGCTTGATTCTTCGATGTCGGCCAACATCGTTGAGACTACCATGGCTGTGGGATCCAGTGCAGCAAGGCTCCCGGATGTTATTGCGTGGAAGCGGTCCATAAGTTTTTATTTCTATTACCTACTTTTGAGTGATATCTCTTTAGATTTTCAAACTTGTATGCTTTTTGCATCGTGAAACTATAAGATTTTTTGCAGCTCTTCTTTTTATACTATGATGTTAGATTTAATTCCTCGCATACGAGATGATTTACGAATCTGTGGTATAAGCTTGATAACACTTGATTTTACTGGAGCGTTCATGTTTATGTTGAATTGCCTTGAGCAAGTTGTTAAATAATTTCGATGATAGAAATCTTTCACTCACACTAGTTTTGACTCAATGAGGGTTAAATGATTTCTTGCATAAAAATCCTTTGTTTTATGCGTAAGGCACAATGTCCCATTTGTTTTTAACTAGTTTACATGTTCTTATGTTTTTATATATTCAAATCTTCTCTACTTTATGCTTGTTTCCCATCTACGCCCTACTCACGGAGCCGATGATCACTGAGTCTGTGAGACTCACCCCCTTATTTCCCTTTTGCAGATAGTGATCGGCCTAGCATGCAATCATCGGCACTTATGGTTCACTGCGGATAAGTAAAAGCATCTCATAGCATTTCATTCTGAGTCACTCCGCTACTAGAGGTCAAGTCATTCGTAGCATAATTTGATTATAAATAGTATTAATGTAAATGTATGGTTGGATATTAAAGACCTTGATGAACTTCTACAATTATGTTGAATAAAAGTTGAGTTGATTTATCATAGCTATTGCTTAAGTATGTTACATAAAGGATGTGTGGTTCAAATAATTAAATAAATCGGTGGAATGGGTTCATTGTCATACAAAGGTTTTGAATAAGGCTTGTTCAGGACTTGACAGGTTCTCCAATAAGACTCGGACGTTGGTAGCGATCGAGGAGCGATCGTTTCATACTTGGAACTAGAATGTGGGTGCTTGTTCATAGAACAAGTTTACTGAACATGACTTGCCCTGAGGATTTTGTTTGGTATGTCACTTAAGTGTCTATGGAATATATCCTCATGTGGCAGTCGTGTAAGTGATCCTCAAACTTGAGACATTAGGTTGTCTTATATAAGGATTGTTGTACTTTGATATCATCCTTCCGAGTCTTAACCAAAGATGCCTAAACAAAATGCTATAAGGTATAATATGAAACATATGAAGACATATGAGTGGTTAAGAAAAGATTCACCACTCAAAGTGATTAAAGAGATGTGTCTTGATTGATCTTGCCCTAAATTAGCTTATGAAGTCTTTGGCCAAAGCAAGATGGATTTCAGAAATGAAGTTTTCCATAGTCCATATTAGCTAATTATTGGTGCAAGAACTATTATGGAAAAATCAAAGAGCAGACATTGCACCATGCTTTTTGGATTTCTGAGACACTTGATGAAGAGATTGAATTGCACTGAAAGACTAATCACTAAAAGGTTGTGTCAAACCAACTTGACTTTTATAACATTTGGGAGGCCATGATGGATTGCTAGATCCCGTTCTTGGTCTATGAATTTTAGATAGTTAATTTGATTTTAATTTGATTAATGATAAATTCAAAGTAGTTTGAATTTATCTAATCCTAAGTTTAACTTAAGGATTATATCTTAAGTTCATTACTAACATGTTGAAAGCCTAATAGATCACACACTTAAAATGAATACTGAAAATAAAATGGGAAAGATGATTAAGTTGGACTTAATGAAATTAAAAGTTATAAGCTTCTTAAGAACTTAATTAAATAATTTAATTAAGCTATTGGGTTAATTGGTAACCACATAAAAGTTATGTAATTAACTTAATTGGGGATTAAACTAATCCAAGGTATAAATACCTTGCTATAGCCACTTAAAATAGGGAAGCTTACACACTTACAAACATTCTTGCCCTAGCCACACCCCTTTATGAAGAGAAAAATGTTTTCTTTCAATTTATGCTTACTGTGTTTGGCCTTAAATCTTTTAGTGTGGGAATTTAAGTTTATGAAACTCTTCTTTTCTAGCACATTGCTAGGGCATAGCAATCCCAATCCTTGGAGAAAGATTTTTTAAGTTCATTAGTGTGGATCACTCTTAAAGGTTGGACAAGAACTCTTTGGACAACTTTGGTTTGCAATAACTATGCTAAGCTAGTTGAGACTTTCAAGGTTGTTATGGTGGTTTAACAAAGAATCTAACTTCTTTTAATATTGAGGTAATATGATTTGATCATATTGTCGTATCCTTGTTTTTATTTTGGTGTTCAATTTGGCATGAAATAGATACTATGAGGGTGAGGTGCATTTTGTTTGTTTATTTTCTTCCATTGCAATTTTATTTGTATTTGATGCATGACCAATCCTTCACCCAATAGTTTTGATAGGTATCAATTGTGGCATATCGATGGGGGGATTTAAATGTTATTAAAAGCATAAAAGAGTGATTTAGTTGGGTTGATGATTGGAAATCTAATGCACAGTTTGCAACTTTTATAAAAAAGCTAGGTCTTTTGCATCCTCCCAATGATGGGTAGTAAATTTATTTGGAGAAATAATGTCAAAACCTAATCTCGGGCCATGATTAGTGTAAAGACCAAGTAGGCAAAGCCTACTTGATTCAAGCAAGCCTTATGATGGTTAGGCGTAAACATATCTCATGTTCTTATAATGTGAGAAATTATTTCAAATGTTTCCAATACATTCACACGTGCATCTATACATATATATTTTATCATAGCCCTATATTTCCTCAATATTCCATTATCAATTTAACATGTTTAACATTAACGTTCCAACGCACACACCATGTACTCATCATTTTTGTAATAACATAGTTAAAAAACAATATTTATAACTCAATGTATGCCAACACCACCATTCCAAATTAAGCACTTAACAAGGCAAATCTTGGCGAAAAGATAATTTGGTTCCTATAAGATGCTTTTTACCAATACCTACAGAAAGATTTGGAGGGGACTTTTCAAGAGAAATGATCCACCTAGATACGAATATGTAATTCAAAGCACGAATTTTGAAAACATGAGCATAACTGAATGAGTGAACATGGGAGGGGAACAAGCCAACACACAATTGTTTTAATAATGCAATATCTTTAGTTTTAAACCATGTATTTCTTTTTATATAAGATAAGACAATGCATATGCTATATAAGATCACATATCTCAAGCCATTTAGAAGCAATTCAAAAGTTTAAAGTCCCTTTTTTAGCTTTAGGGAAAATATTGGGTTCATTCTAAAGGGAACTAATTCAAAGATGAATGATTTTTGAGAAATTAAGTTATAGGTCTCGATACCTCATGGAGAGAAATTAATACCTTTCATTCAAGATGCACTATGGACATTTCCATTTCCTGGGTATCGATATTTGAACCTTGGGCATCAGTTTTTAAGTATGGATACTCAACACATAAGTATTGATACTTGGTGCTACAAGCATCGATACCTTCTAGCAAGATTCTTCTTGGAGGTTTCCATCTTTCAAGTATTGATTCTTCCCTCATGGAGTATCGATACTTCATTCTTAAATACCAAGAAATTTGGCTTAAAACACTACGATTTAATTTCTTTAAAAGGGGGTTAAGCATATTGTATCTATAGTGCTCCGCTCAAGACAAGAGTTGAGCGTAAAAGAAGTATAAAATCAACCTAAGCATAATAATCAAATCAATACATTGAAAGTCAATAAGCTCTGTGTGTAAAAAGTATCAATACTTTTAATATAAGTATTGATATCTTGGATTCAGAAAGCTTTAGAAAGCATTCTATTTGATAAGTATCGATACCCATGAATGCAGTATCAATACTTTAGGCTTGTTTATGATATTTTCACTCTTTTAAAAGGATTTTAAGATTTATTTGACTTCGTTATGTTGAAATAAACCTTTCAAGGGTTCTATACTTATTTGAAACAATTAGATTTTAACTTTGGATGCAATTGAAAATGAACTTATGAAAGATTTGAGGTTTGATCTATGTTTACATTTTTTATTAAAAAATGTATTTATCTAAACACTCTTCCATTTTGCTTGTTTTTCCTCATCGTATCTGCTCATAGAGTTTTTATAACTAAAACACGTAAGTTGCATTTGTTTGTTTGAGATCAATGGACATCTTGGCTCATCATCATTTAAAGAGAGATGAATTTCTATGTCGTGGTAAGTGGTCAATAAAGCATCTAATAGATGTTACCCTTTTTGTTGGAGGTTTACTCTATTGTCCATGTTGTTGCTATTTGTCTATCTAACGAAATTATTACACTATGTTATTACCTTGTAATAAGTATTCATACTTTTTGATTCGATCACGAGATGGAATATTACTTTGTTTATTTTAAAATGTATTTCTGTTTTGAATATTTAGTGCAAGGTAGTGCATATAAACTCTTATGTGTGTATAAAACCCTAACCTTTCATTCATTAAGTGAAATTGATTAAATTTAAGTGTTTGGATGAACCTTAATATCATTGTAATTGTTGGATGAGTTTCCCAACTATTTTGTTAAAAATTTCCCCTTAATATTGAGTAATATTAGTGTGAGATTGATTGTTGAAAGAATTAGAGGAAAACGGAAATGTGTTTTTGCAAATCAAAGCATGAAAGGTTAATCCTTCGAAGTTTTTGAGCTCTTATTTAGCTTTTGGAACAAAGGGAATCGAACCTCGCACAATAGAACCCTTAAAAACGTTTTTGGAGTCACAAGGATTGACCTCGAAGCATTAAAAGGTTGATCTTCGTCAATCAAAACCCAAAATTAGCTTCTTAAACTAAAAAAGATCAACCCTTAAGGATTTAGGGTCGATCTATACAGCCACGGGAAAGATAAAATAGACCTAGGCATCGACCCCTAAGCATTAAAAGGTCGATCCTTTGGCTTCATAGTGAAAAATAAAAACCCTAACTCGAGTCCTAATTCTCATTTTTTATTTCTCTCAACCTCTAATCAGTCTCTTTCATACTCTAAATGTTTTACAACCTCCAATGACCATATCTAACAAGGATTAAGTTTTCAACCTCAAATCTAATGTAAGATTAACCATTTTTATGCTTGAAATTAATGAGTTTGGTCTAATCCTTTTTTTCTACAAATTTCAACACAAAACCTTCTTTGAGTTAAGGTTTTTTTAAGGTTTTACCTTCTAAAGAAGATATTGAGGTGAGGATGTTCATAGTTGAACAATATATGCTTTAAGTTTAAAGTTCATACTCATTGGATTTAAACCAAAGAATATGGGTTACTTGACTAGTTTTGAATAAATGGGCTTAATAGAAAATTTAGAAACTTATGATAGAAATTATTATATTAGAATTTGTTGAGCTTGAGGACTGTAGAATGTGCAAGGTTTGATGATGCAAGGCATAGAAGCATGCTTTTTAATCAAGGTGAGTGGATACACCTTTTCAAAGTATTTTCATATGATAAAGCTAAGCATGATTTATTGACTTGGTTGCTTTGCATGGTTTGAATGCTACATTGACATCAAAAAATCAAAATGTTTGAGTCCAAATGATTTCAATGAAGTTTTCAAACCTATTATGTAAGTAAATATTTGTACTACATATTAGTTTTAAATAAGGGGGCCAAGCCCTTTCAAATGATTTTACTTAAAAGAATCATCGAAAGGATGTATGGAATAAAAATGGAGTATAATTAGAAAAATGCTTTGGTGCATTATGAATGTTAGAAAGCCCACCATGGTGTTAGTTCTATTGTGGATGAATAAAATCATCTATATGAAAAGGTGAAAGTAGAAAATAGAAATGCCCATCTGTAGAAAATGTGAGAGTGGATGAGTAAGTCTCCATCATTAAAGGATATAAGTGTGGATTGATAGATGCTTACCATTAAAATCATGAAATGTATGATATGATGTAGTGTAATTAATTTGACTTCATTTTAGAAATGTTATGTGGATGACAATATGTTATAAAACTATGAATTCTATGTGAACAATGTGGCCAAATGTGGGGCATTATACCACACCAGTAATGTGGCCAAATGTGGGGTGTTATACCACATGTGTAATGAGACTAGATGAGGGACGTTATACCACATGTTTAATATGGCTAGATATGGGGTGTTGTACCACACATGTATAAGACTAGATATGAGGCAAGATACCACACACACCTATATAGCCTTGAGTTGCGATAGAGGTGCCAATCTCCCACATGTAGACATTGATATGATTACTTTAGTTGTAAATCTCGACCTTATAAAATACTTGTCATGTCATACATGTGATGGATAACATGTTTGCATGCTAAGAGAGTCTCGAAAAATTTACAAAAGTTCGTATTATACCAAGGGGTACAACAAAGTTGATTTAAGCCTTGAACTAGATGAAATAGAGATTTTAAGGTGAAATTGAAAATTTTACAGTCCAAGAATAATTTAAAATGGTGATTTGGGGTTCGAGGATCAATTTGGAGTCAAA
The DNA here is from genome assembly GCF_000208745.1 of Theobroma cacao. NCBI lineage: Eukaryota > Viridiplantae > Streptophyta > Magnoliopsida > Malvales > Malvaceae > Theobroma > Theobroma cacao. The sequence goes on along the minus strand of NC_030858.1, from coordinate 17,549,225 downwards.
TCGAAAATTTCACTATCTAGGGGTAAAATGGTAATTTTGCCACTTGAAGACAAAATGGAAAATTTTTGAAAGATTTTGATCACATTTGACTTATTGGAGTATGATTTGAGGTTGAGAAGTGAAAAATTATAATCTCGGTATTTTTCGGAGCATAGGGGTAAAATGGTAATTTTGCCACCTTAGTGGCAAATTGTAATTTTACACCACCAACACTTGTCATGCTCATAGAATTCATCCATTGACTTTTTTTTGTTGTGGATAGGTGAGAAAATATATGTGGTGAAGATAAAAAGTTTAAATTTTTAAAGTTTTAAAAATGGACCAATAATAAAATGACACTTGTCAAGCTTATAATATTTGATTATTTCCTTTAAAAATCAGCCTATAAACCTCTCACTTCTCTCCAAATATTCGGCCAAGCAAGGAAAATAGGAAAACAAAGAAAGAACAAACCTTAGGTGGAGAGTTTCAAGAGAAAAAGTGAGGAAAATCAAGGAAAACAATTGAAAAAGGTAGGATTTCTCAATTTAAACTTGAAATCTATTTTCCTTAAGCATTTCTCCTTGTTTTCCATGGTTAAATTTCATGTTTTTATGGTGAATT
>NC_030858.1:17428235-17547249 GCF_000208745.1 Theobroma cacao | reverse complement strand
ATTTACACTACCCATGCTTTCTTTTTCATTTTTCAAACTTAGAACTCAAGTTTGCATGATGAACCCATGCTGGCCGAATTTGAGAGGAGAGGTTTTGAGCATTGATTTTGCTAGATTTCAAGCTAATTAAGTGTTTTTGGTTGTTTGGTAAAGGAAAGTATGAAAATCTAGCAAGGAATCACTTTATTCTTCACAAACCCACAAGAGGGCGAATTTTCTAGGGAGGATATTGAGGTTGAAATTGATGATATTTTATGATATTTTGGTGGTATTTAATGATTGGTGAGGCTAAACATTTAATGGGAAATTTGAAAATCTGAATTTTTACCTAATGTATAAACATGTGCGATTTATGGTTCGAACTGATAAATTGAATCATATTCACAGTCATTGAGGTATTTTAAGTATAATTAGAGTGTAGAAAGTGAAAGAAATCGATTTAGAATTAAATTGGAGGTTTAAGCCAATTACATCGAGAATAGTGCGAATTAGGGCAAATACCGTATTTAAACGGCTATTCGGACATTTTGCATCATATTTCGTGCATTCATATAGATTTATAGAGCCTGAAATAGTTTATGGTAAATTGACACAATTTATTGAAATTCGTGTCACGTATGATGTATAAGTGGTGAGCCCTCTAACAAAGGTAAAGAGATTGTGCCCAAAGATCGAAAATAAGAGTATATCAAACTCCTAGTACTGTGAGTAACCTTACTATCATCTTAATTATTTGAATTGGTTTTTATCTGATTTTGTGATTTTATGGAAAAAGAGTTTAAATGGTAAATTTTTAGGTTTTATAAACAAAATGTGTTTAAATAAAATGATTTCATAAATGGTCTTGAAATTGAAAGATGACTTTGAAAATAAAGTAATTAGAGACCATTTGATGTATTGTGAATTTATGGTTCTAATCGATTGGCTTATGACAATATTGGCATGAATGGCTGAATTAGTATTTGCGTTGAAATGTATAACTGCTCTTTGCCTTGATAGGTTGGATAATGATAAAATTGCCATATCATGCTGTTGAATTTTTATTGTATGGTGGGTTTAGCTTGCTGCAGTGGGCTGGTTCTGTGGACCAACCTATTAGAGGGGCACGGAACCTGGTCATATATATGTACGTCGATTGGAGAGGCGCGTAGGGTAACTCCCGAGGTCAAACTTTAGAGTTCACTTCACGCCCAACCACCACGTGAGGGGAACTCGGCCAACGCTAAGGAACGGCTATGTTTTCAAAATAAAAACATGATTTATACGTACATAACTTTTTAACAGCCTTGGCGGATTCGGTTTGGAATAGCCCTCGGCCAAGGTATCCCTGATGACTGAGTATGATAATGATTTTGGCATGAGCCAAAGTTTTAAGAAATTCATAAGCTATGTTAATTACTCGATTTATATGAATTGATTTTATTTGGTTGAAACAAGTTGAAAGGTGATGAATTTCAATATGTTAAATTGTTTTATCTGTCTCCATTTACTCGACTTTAGATAGTTTAGATGGTATCTGTTTACTTATTGGGATTTTATAATCTCACCACCCTCATTTTCAACCATTTCAGGCCCAAGGTAGCTTGTGGATAACAGATATCGTCAAGCATTATAGTCGGCTTTACTACTCCAAAAACTGTAGGTTTACTGCCTTTGTGCACTTTTGTTCCTTGTGGGCCCACGAGTCACTGTAAAGTAAATTTCATATCCCGGTTATCTGTATTATAGTACGTATGAATTTATTTAGCTTTTACATTACAAAAGTTATTTACTGATGACTATAAATATTGTTTTACAAGAAATTAGAATATTTTATTAAATATTTTTATTTTATTCAAATAGTTGCAATATCATTTTTAATAAATGTTTTAGACACCCAAATTTATTTTAAATCATGAAATATGTGTTTTCCACTCATCTACTACATTTTTAGTCAGGTTCGAAAAATTTTAAGGAAAAATGACGAAAACACCCCTATGAGGCGAAAATTATTTTTTCACAGTTTTGAAAGGGAAAAAGCTTAAAATTCTTTAAAAACGAGGTTTGGCGATGATTACTCACAGGGGAGATGAAAAAAAAATGGTACTAAAGCCTTACGAGGTTCCGGTTGGCACTTTGGGTAACGAATGTTTACCGGGACGTCGCTACAGTTGTCACGGGCTCAAGGGGAGTACCGGGTTGTGACATAATAAGTTTCTCGATTATGTACTATGTCAAGGTGGTGAGTCCTCCGATAAACGTAAGAAATTGCATCCGAGGACCAGTAGTTAGAGTACTTTGAAAATCCGCACTCTAGACATTGTGAGTAATCTTATCATCATCTTGATTATCTAAAGTAGTTTTTATTCGTTTTTGTGATTTTATGGAAAATGAGTTTAAATGGTAAATCTTTATGTTTTAAAAGCAAAATGTGATTAAATGAAATGATTTTATAAAATTGTCTTGAAATTGAATGATGGTTTTGGAAAATGGAGTAATTGGAGACTAAGTGTTGTGTTGTAAATTATGGTTTGAATTGAATGGCTTATGATAATGTGGGCATGAGTGGCTGGATTTGGTAAATGTGCTGAAAATGTATGAACTGTTGTTTTGCCTTGACATGCTGTGTTGTAAAATAATTACCACGTCATGCTGTTGGAATTTTATTGATTTGGTGGATATCAATTAGCTTATTGCAATGGGCGGGTTTTCGTGGACCAGCCTGTTAGAAGGGCAAGGTAAACCCCATTATATCTTACCTCAGTAGAGAGGCGTAGGTGGATAACGCTTGAGGTTAACACTTTAGAGTTCACTTCATGCAAAACCACCACGTGATGGTGAACTCGGCCAATGCCAAGAAACGGCTATGTTTTCAAAATAAAAACATGATTTATGTGTATATAATTTTTTTTACAGGCTTGGCGGACTTAGTTGGGATAGCCCTCAGTCAAGGTATTCCTGATAACTGAGTATGGTAATGATTTTTTTTGCACGAGCCAAGCTTTTCAAAAAATCATAAGCCTCAATGATTATTTGGATGAAATAAATTTATTTTATCTCATAAAAATGAGTTTGAAATGCTATGAATTATTTTATGCTAATCTATTTTATCTGTCTCCATTTACTCAGCTTTAGATATTTTAGATGATATTTGTTTACTCACTGAGATTATATAATCTCACCACCCTCACTTCCACCCATTTCAGGTTCAGGATAGTCCATAGATACCACATTTCGTCGAGGACTAGCATTAGATTTGCATCTTCCAAATTGTAGGTTCACAGTCTTTCATACTTTTGGTTATTTGAGGGCTCACTTGTTACTGTAAATTAAATTAAATACTTTTGTTTACTGTATTACAGTATATATGAATTTATTTTGCTTTTACGCTGTAAAAAAATATTTACGCAATGTTCTAAAAATATTGTTTTATGAGAAAATTGAATATTTTATTTAATATTTTTATTTTATTCTAATAGTCATAATTTCATTTTAAACAAATGTTTTAGACATCCAAATTTATTTTTGATTACGAAATATGTGTTTTGCATCCGTATACTACATTATTAGTTGGTTTCAAAATTTTCAGAGAAAAATGACTAAAATACCCCGGTGAGACAAAAATTATTTTTTTATTGTTTTAAGTTGGAAATAGTTTAAAATCTTTTAGAACGTGATATTTGGCAACGGTTACTCACTGGGAAAATGAGAAAATGATATTAAAGCCTTGCGGGGTTCCGGTTGGCATTTCGGGTAATGAGTATCTATCGGGACATCACGACGGTTGTCACAAGCTCGAGGGGAGTACTAGGTAGTGACAATTCGATTGGTATCAGAGCATTTGGTTTTAAATATCAGAGCTTTTGTTTTAAATTTGTTTTAAAAATTTACAGTGTTGGTGTGGCCCTAAGTTAAGTTAGGTTAGATTGAATAGAATGCATGCATCTACATATAGAAACCTACCTACTCTTGTGATGCATGAATGATTAAGTAATTATTACTTGGTTGCGTATAGGTTTTGAGGTGCACTGGTGACATACACACCATGTCTAGAAGAGGCAGTAGTCCCGGTACCCCTCATCATAGTGCTAGTGAGGGATCATTAGTTTCCACTGCTAGAAGCCAATGGCGCCCTAATCCAAATAATTCTGAAAGGGGTCCATCCCGAATTCCTACTAATAGAATTCCTCCGAACTTAGCAGAATGGTTTCGTAATAAAGAAAGCTTTGAAAGTACCGAGAGTCTTGAAAGTGAGGATAGCTCCGATACTCCAAAAACTGTAAGAAATTTTCTTTTGAAACAACCTAAAGAGTACCATAGAGAATGGACGAGGGAGGAAATTGAAAGGGGATATATTCGTTCTAGGAAGAGCGTGTCAGTTGTTCGACACTATCCTCTAGGCTATGGGATGAATGTGAATGAACAACAAGAAAAGAATAAGGAGAAAGTAACTATTACAAATTATCCCCTTATGAAGGTGAACGTTGTACGACATTTTCCTCCCGGTTGTGGAAGAAATGCTGCACCGGTGAGTTATGAGGAATGTAGGAGAATACAACAACCTTGGATTGAGAAGCAAAGGAGAAAATCACAGGAAGAGGAGAACCCGGAAAAGGATCTTAAGAAGGACTTGGAGTAAAATCTTCCGATAAGATCAGATTAAGATGATGATCCCAATGACATGTAATATTTTCGTAGGATTTTGTACTACTTTAACTCTAGGTAGATGTAGTGTAAAGGAGATAATAGTTATCTGTGCAAAGAAGTTAATAGTTTGGCTTTTAAAGTGTATGACTATAATGGATTATAAAGTAGCTGTTTAAATGACTAGATGTGTAAGGCAATTTTTTTTTTGTATGACAAAGATAAATTGGTAATATAATTATTGAGGAAGGGTATAGGAAGAAGCAATAAGGTTGTAAATGACATTCAGAATGGATAACGTGATTAAGTTGATGATTGTAATTTAAGCATGAAAGGGATTACTCAGTGATGCCATGACATTATGAGATAATAATTGGGCACAAATATAGCCCAATGAAGTTAAATTATTGAATATGGGGAATATGAAATTTTGATTTAATAAGGATTGCGAGAATAAAGTGAGGTGGTATATGTATCATGAATTCATTACACCGTATGGAAAGGATGTTTTAAGGTGGGATTTTATGAATGATGATGAAAGTCAAAAGATGACATGAGTTGAAAGTATCGACTTGGCTTAGTGTGTATGACAAGAAAATAGAAGGTACCTATGCTTATGGTACTCATGATATATGTCTAGAAGGGAAACCCACTAGTTGAGAATGATTGATGTGGTGACTTTGAATGCAGACAAATAGCTTTGATGAGGAAATTTCTAATAGTTACAACGTCACAACACTAACTGTCCAGTGCTGCAATGCTCTGAATACCTCACGCCTATGATACACGAGTATGATGGGAGTGGCACAATAATGAGCTTACAAATTGAATTTTGGCTATTGGTCATTAAACTTTATTATTTGGGAGTTTTAAAAATTTTGGAGAATGTTTACCTGAATAAATTGAAAGCTTCTTTATCTCCTCCTCTATGAGCATATAATTAAAATAAAAATTGAAAAATTCTTAAGATGGCTACCTTGAGATAAGATACCAAGTGATGAAAGTGTGAATGAAGAATTACAAGACTAGTATAGAGAACCAGTTTATATAGATTATCAATACGAGAATTTACAATTTTTGTCTTGATTCAGTTAAACGACAAGGGTTAGTAACAACATGAGGCCAATTGTGTGGCACCCTAGAAACCTATGAAGATGAGTTAGGGATTGAATGGATGAGTACGTATTTATATACCTTTAAGATTAAGTGTTTTACAAATGCATAAACATCTTTGAGAAAACAATTTCTAATCATACACGGTAAGTACGAAATGTGAGATTTGTAAAACTTGTTGAGGAGCCTAACGGCTAAGTCACAAGTTAAGTGATCATATACTGTGAGACATAAGTCTAAGATAGATATTCCCAAGGAAATACTCAAGAAGAGTTTTGCTACGGATTTTATGGAAGCTAGCATTAAGTTATGTGGCTGTAAAGTGGAAGCCGTAAGTTGGAAGTGAAATTCGTATTGACATTGAAAAGTACTTAGAAGAACCATATTTCAAGTCTTACAGTTTTAAGTACACACTGCAGATTGGTCTAGGGAGAATGATATCACATTAGTATGGAAGAACAGAACAAAGGATGAATGAAGATAATTTGGATAATGAAGCTTGATAATGAAAATTTCCTAAAATAGTATGGAAATTGGAATTTGAAAATGCTTAAGGCATGCATGATTCGAATCAGTCTAAGTTTTTAAGTGACATTTAGCAAGTGAGATATGATTAATGACATTGTGATGTGAGAATATAGCATGATGAAACTCAAGCATATGATTGGAAATAATATAAATAATATATCAGCTTTGGTATATAAAGATTTGGGGAAAGGTTTATAGCTTATAGGTGAATATGTGCAATCGAATTCATGTAATCAAAGGTGTGAAAATCCGCCTTGATTGGCATAAGCCCATGACTCAAAATGATTGATTATGGATTTAATCTTCTAAGGAAAAAGGGATTGAAGGAAGTTGATATCAGAAAAATCTTAATAAATGATACTTTGATTTTAAAGTGTACGTGAGGGGAGATAAATGTTTATTTTCATTTCCAAATTGATAAACTAATGAGGCCATGAGATCTAGTGTTTGGATGTAAATTTGAGGAATCACAAGTTGAATATGTTTGTATGTGACGTATAACTAACCAGTTGGTTATGACCTAGGAATTTTAAGGATTGATTAAGTCCATAAGGATACATCCAAAAGTATCTTTATTTATTTAAACGTATTGTGGTAATAGTCGAGATCTACTTAATAAGTACTTGATCATAAAATATGAGAGTTTCTTTTTGAGAATATGGTTACTAATGGTTATCAAATTTTAATTATCTGTGATGTTAAATATATATATATGGATAAATAAAAGGTGTTTGATCCTTATGTATTATGAAATGCTTGAATGTTGGAAGGTTTGATAAAAGGTCAAGGTAGAGAAATTGTGGATAGTTAAGTAAACATGCATGATTGATGATTTAAGGATGATTTGACTTAGATGCAACCCGTACGTATTTTAGATCGAAAGGATCGAGTGTTGAGGAATAAAAACATCCCAATGGTTAAAGGTGTTCCCTTCGAAGGTAGCAAAAGGTCTTGAGTTCGAAGCTTGGTGAGAAGGTCTTGCAAGTCCTGTGGTGCCATCGTTAAGCGTGGTGAATACGAGTAAGTCAAGTGATGGGGACCCGAATACAACAATACATTGGAGTGGGCCCTCGAGGGGGATGCCACAAAATGCTCGAATGGAAGAGATGACGTAGGAAGTTGAGCACCAGATGAGAGACCAATATCCACATCTTTTCTTGGAATCCGGTAAGTGAAGTTTTGAGGTCAAAATTTTATTGTAAGGGGGGTAGTGCTATAAAGCCCGACCTTATAAAATACTTGTCATGACATATGTGTGATGGATAGCATGTTTGCATGCTAAGAGACTCTTGAAAAATTTACAAAAATCGATATTGTACCTAAAGGTACAACAAAATTGATTTAAGCCTCGAACTAGATCAAATAGAGATTTTAAGGTGAAATTGAAATTTTTACAGTCCAGGAATGATTTAAAATGGTGATTTGGGGTTCGAGGATCAATTTGGAGTCAAATCGAAAATTCCACTATCTAGGGGCAAAATGGTAATTTTGCCAATCGAGGACAAAATGGAAGATTTTTGAAAGATTTTGATCACATTTGACTTATTGGAGTATGATTTGAGGTTGAGAAGTGAAAAATTGTAATTCTGGTATTTTTCAGAGCATAAGGGTAAAATGGTAATTTTGCCACCCCAATGGCAAAATTGTAATTTTACACCACCAACACTTGTCATGCTCATAGAATTAATCCATTGACTTTTTATGTTATGGATAGGTGAGAAAATATATATGGTGGAGATAAAAAGTTTAAATTTTTAAAGTTTTAAAAATGGACCAATAATAAAATGACACTTGTCAAGCTTATAATATTTTATTATTTCCTTTAAAAATCAGCCTATAAACCTCTTACTTCTCTCCAAATATTCGGCCAAGCAAGGAAAAGAGGGAAACAAAGAAATAACAAACCCTAGGTGGAGAATTTCAAGAAAAAAAGTGAGAAAAATCAAGGAAAACAAGTGAAAAAGGTAGGATTTCTCAATTTCAACTTGAAATCTATTTTCCTTAAGCATTTCTCCTTATTTTTCATGGTTCAATTTCATGTTTTTATGGTGAATTCATGGCTAGCCGAATGGGTATGGAGAGATAATGATGTTGGATCGATTTGATTTCAAGTTATGTTAGTGTTTTTAGTTAGTTTACTATGTCTAGAAGTAAAACAACAAGAAAAGAATTCATTTTCCCCATCACCCATCAATGGTCGAACCTACCTTGCATTGAGTGAGGATGAAATTGATTTTTTTTATTTTAAGAGAATTGGTTAGAAAATGATGAATTATGGTGTGAAAAAGTAGTAGGAGAAATCACGGTGTTAATGCACCATTATTGACCAAAAATTCTAAGAAAAGTGAAGATGCTTTTGCCAAATTTTAGGTTATTTGACTTATGTTTGGTGAATTAAGGTATTGGAAAAGAAATCGAGCACTTTGAAGCTAAATTAGACGCGTTGGCCAATTAATCGGGTGAAAAGACGAATTAGCCCAATACCGGGTTTAGATGGTTACCCGTGCATTTTGCATTCCATATCATGCATTAGTAGTCTAAATTAGTTTAATTTTGATTTAGTACCAATGTAGGAAGTTTCTTCATTATGTACTATGTCAAGGTGGTGAGTCCTCCGATAAAGGCAAGGAAATTGCATCCGAGGACCAGTAGTCAGAGTACTTCAAAAATCCGCACTTTAGAGATTGTGAGTAACCTTATCATCATCTTGATTATCTAAAGTAGTTTTTATTTGTTTTCGTGATTTTATGGAAAATTAGTTTAAATGGTAAATCTTTATGCTTTAAAAGCAAAATGTGATTAAATGAAATGATTTTATAAAATTGTCTTGAAATTGAATGATGGTTTTGGAAAATGGAGTAATTGGAGACTAATTGATGTGTTGTAAATTATGGTTTGAATTGAATGGCTTATGATAATGTGGGCATGAGTGGCTGGATTTGGTAAATGTGCTGAAAATGTATGAATTGTTGTTTTGCCTTGACATGCTGTGTTGTAAAATAATTACCACGTCATGCTGTTGGAATTTTATTGATTTGGTGGATATCAATTAGTTTACTGCAGTGGGCGGGTTTCCGTGGACCAGCTTATTAAAGGGGCACGGTAAACCCTGTTATATCTTACCTTAGTATGAGAGGCGCGGTTGGATAACTTCTGAGGTTAACACTTTAGAGTTCACTTCATGCAAAACCACCACGTGAGGGTGAAATCGGCCAACGGCAAGAAACGACTATGTTTTCAAAATAAAAACATGATTTATGTGTATATAATTTTTTTTATAGCCTTGGCGGACTCAGTTGGGATAGCTTTCGGCCAAAGTATCCTTGATAACTGAGTATAATAATGATTTTTTTTTTTTTGCACGAGCCAAGCTTTTCAGAAAATCATAAGCCTCAATGATTATTTGGATGAAATAAATTTATTTTATCTCATAAAAATGAGTTTGAAATGTTATGAATTAATTATGCTAATCTATTTTATCTGTCTCCATTTACTCAGCTTTAGATATTTTAGATGATATTTGTTTACTCACTAGGATTATATAATCTCACCACCCTCACTTCCACCCATTTCAGGTTCAGGATAGTCTATAGATAGACATTTCATCGAGGACTAGCACTGGATTTGCATCTTCCAAATTGTAAATTCACAGTCTTTCATACTTTTGGTTATTCGAGGGCCCACTTGTTACTGTAAATTAAATTAAATACTTTGGTTTACTGTATTACAGTATACATGAATTTATTTTGCTTTTACGTTGTAAAAAATTATTTACGTAGTGTTCTAAAAATATTATTTTATGAGAAAATTGAATATTTTAATCAATATTTTATTTTATTCTAATAGTCATAATTTCATTTTAAAAAAATGTTTTAGACATCCAAATTTATTTTTGATTATGAAATATGTGTTTTGCACCCGTATACTACATTATTACCTGGTTTTGAAATTTTTAGGAAAAAATGAATAAAATACCCCGATGAGACAAAAATTATTTTTTTATTGTTTTAAGTTGGAAATAGTTTAAAATCTTTTAGAACATGATATTTGGAAACAGTTACTCATAGGGAAAATGAGAAACTGATATTAAAGCCTTGCGGGGTTCCAGTTGGCATTCCGAGTAATGAGTGTTTATTGGGACACCGCGACTGTTGTCATGGGCTTGAGGGGAGTACCAGGTCGTGACATTAGTATTATGTAAGAAATTTGATACTATGAATTATAGATGAGCTTGATGATGTTGTCCCAGTATGGAATGTTGATACGATTAATTAGATGTTCAAATTGTGTGTTCATGTGTTGAATGATTATTTAGAGAATTAGCAAGTATGAGTGCTAGAAAGAAATTGTAGACTTAAATGTGATGAATAGTACCCATCGACGAAGTTTGTAAGCAAGAATGGTATTGTTACCAAAGGCTAAGGTGTCGGTACCCAAGATATGGAAATCTTTTGTTTTCTCCTCGCAAATGTTTTGTATTTAGAGTTATAGATATGTTTTATCTAAATGTTTAAATAACTTGGATTTTAAATTGTGTTCACAAGAAATGATTTGAAATAATTTTATTTGAGCATTGAAAGGATTTGTAATGATGTTTATGAAATTCATGTCGTTTTTGCAAAGTTTGGATTATTGCAAAAACTCTTCCTCAATGGCTTTTTCACTTCCCATATTCACTCATGGAGTTTTTGTGATTCACACATTAGTTTCCCATTTTTTTCCAAATCAATCATTAGCTATCCAACAGCCCATGTCAAGGAAAGGTGATCTGTTCCTTTTTGGTAAGTGTTCTAGCAGTCGCTTGTAACCTAGAGGGTTGAGCAATGTTCCGTTGATGAGTTAGTCTTTATATTCATGTTTAAATACTATTGAACATGTTTTGATTGTGAAGATATTGGATGGTGTTACACTTGCATAGATTTATACAAATGTGATAGATGATGGCTTAAGGCACCAAGGAGCGCATATGAATGTTGATATGAAATATACGCTATACAAATGTTGTTAATGAAAGAAAGCATTTCCACACCTTATGTTGAGAAGTCCCATAGTAGTGTGATGGCACTCATGCATGTAGGAGATTATATATATTAATTGTTTGTATGAATGAATGTGGTGGATGACTAGCCCACACATGATCATTGAAAGGCTTGCTTGGATATAGTGGGCCATACCCACGTAGGTCTTTGCATCAATCATAGGCCCCGAGAGCCGGGTCATGACAGTTTATAATATGTTACTTGGATTTTATTTGTTATTCTAATGCTTGCTTAGGTCGAGTGGGCCTTTCCCATTAGACCTTTGCTACGATCATGGTCTTGAAATTAAGATGTGACATATGATACTATTAGATTATTTCATGACTCATCTGCATCTCGAGGATGGAATGTTCATCATTTTGATGTAAAACCTACGTTTCTCAAAGGCATTATTGAGGAAAAGATTTACATAGAACAACTAGAGGGATTTAAACTTGAATAAAATAAGAACAAGGTTTATAAACTTTGTAAATCCTTGTATGGCTTAAAATAGGCTCTTTGAACTTGGTACAACAGAATGGATACTCACTTACTGATACAAGGCCTTGAGAAAAGTCATAATGAAGCTACATTGTATATGTTGAAGTCTAATGAAGCAACTCACTTGATTGTGTTAATATGTGTTAATGATTTTCTTGTTATAGGAAAAGATGAAGTTGTAGTATCTCAACTCAAGTCAGAGTTGCAGGATGAATGTGAAATGTTAGATCTTGGTTTAATGAATTACTTTTATGGCTTGGAAATTAAACAAACAAGTCAAAGCACATATTGAAGTCTGAAAAGCAACTTTACAAAGGTGCTCAAGATGGTCAAAATGGAATAATAATTGCATGTGAATGTTTCCTAGAGCTTTCACATGGTGTTAGGTAATATTCTGCACCTAGTGAATTGTGTCTAGTACGATGATGATGATAATGCTCTGCGTGGTGTGAGATAACATTCCACCCGTGGTGAATTATGCTTAGTATGATGATGATAGGGTTTCCACACAATGTGAGGTAACATTCCGTTCATGGTGCCAATGCTTAATGATATGTATCGAGCGATGCCCACACATGGTGAGGTAAAATTCCACTACATGGTGGCATTGCTTAACATGATGAGGCCGATGTGCCACTCACCTAGCCTAGACGTGGGCTAAAACCTAGTAGGCATCCTTGCATTCTTGACTATTGCATATTACTCTTGTATTGTGATGTTTTTGTGGTTGAAATGTTTGATTCAATTGTAAATTAAACTCTAAGCTATAAGATAGTCAAGAAAGACTAATCAGTAAAATAAGTTCCAATGCATTGGTTGAGTTTATGGATTATAAGGAAAGAATGGCCACTTGAGTTCCATGGATCAAAAGTTGATTATTTAAGTTCTTGGGATTAGAAAATATGATTACTTGAGATATTGGATTGGAAATTTATGCTTGAGTTATAGGGATTGGAAAATGATCTAAAAAATGTTACGATTTAATCCTATAAGATAACCTTGAGTACATGAGTAGCTCATATGCTTTATGAAAAGTTTGGAGGAAATTACCCATAGTTTGGGTTTATATGGATAAGTATTGTTTCCTTTAGGGAGGATCCGATACCACAGGTGAGGTACAACTTCCTTGTTTTACCTAAAAGTTTTGCATAAATGTTCAGCTTATTTAAATAACTATAGGGAGGATTCAATGCCACAAGTAAGGTACAACTTCCTTGTTTTTCCTAAAGGTTTTGTATAAATTTTTAGCTTATTTAAAGAACTATATGTTTATGAAATGTCGATTTTACCATGAAATTAAGATTGGTTTATAAGAGCTCTATTTTGTGAGAACTTTGAAAAGAATGAAGTATGTTTATATGAAGATTCATGTTTACATCAACAATGTAATTTGTGCAAAAACTCTCCCCCTTCGCTTGTCCCCTTCCCGTATTCACTCATGAAGTTTTTGTGACTCACAAGTTAGTTTCCCTTATTTTTGTTGCAGATTAGTGATAGCTTTCAGCCACTCGAGTCACGAAGACGTGATCCGTTCTTCTTTCTTTAGTAGGTGTCTAGCAACCCACTCAAAGCTTAGAAGGTCGGTTATGTTCCATTGATAGGTCGGTCTCTGTTTATTCATTTGTTTTAATGTTGTCAGATATTATTGTGATGATGTAGCCACACTATGTCATTATACATGGAAATTAAACAAACAAGTCAAGGCACATATTGAAGCCAGAAAAGCCACTTTACAAAGGTACTTAAGACAATCAAAATAGACCTTTGTAAAATCAGTTGAAACTCCAATGGCAATAATGAGAAGTTATCTATTCATTTTGGTGAGAACTTGAATGATCTTTCTACCTACAGAAGCCTCATTGGGAGCTTACTTTATATTTGTGCCACTCAACCAAATATAATATTTTTAGTTAGTCTACTATCGAGATTTATGAAGAAATCTGATATTCATTTCATTATTGCCAAAAGAATTCTTATGTACCTAAATGGTATTATTGAGTTTGTTGTTCATCTCACTCAATCAAACATTGTCAAGGTTCATGATTTTTGTTAGATATTGTTAGCTCTATAAATATGGGAAAGAGATCTAAGAGGGGGATGAATTGGATAAAGATAATCTAAAACTTTAAGAAATCCAAGCTTAAAAACAAGGTTTTAAATGTGTTTTTCACTTTAAGACATGCTAAAGGAAATTTAACAAGCAATTTAAAGAATGTGCCAATTGAAAACAAGTTTTTAACTCTTCAAAGTAAAGTGCCCAAGTGAAAGTGGTGATAGATAAGCCTTTAAAATATACTAAAAATGTTTAGATGTGCAAGTCAAGAGGTTAGTAATTAATAAACAGCTTTTCTAAAATCTTCTCCAAGATGAAATGAATAAATTTGAGAAGTGAAATGTTAAAACAAAAGACACAAGAAATTTATAAAGGTTCAGTTCTCTCTATAAATGCCTACATCCTCTCGCTTAGCAAGCTAAGGAGTTTCAAATTCATTATGGAAATTACTTTTCCAAGGCTTAAGCATAACCTTTGCAATGCCTTTTCAAAGGATCATGCACAACCTTTAGAATGCCTTTTTCAAGGATCAAGCATAATCTCTTAACTTTTCAAGCCTAAGTTAAAACCTCTATGCCTTTTATGGATCAAGGTTTACATTATAATGATACCTTTTAAAGGCTAAGGCACAACCTTGTCTCTCTTACAATTTTGAGTTGCAAGGAGACCTTTAGAAGGTGGGTTTTGCTAGGTAAGTACAAGTTGGAAGTGTGTGATGTATATAAAAATATTTTAGAAGGATTGGAATGAAGGTACAAAGAATTTTAAGCTCAAACATGTGTGCTTGCTCTTGCTTTATTTTCTCTTTCTCTATTTTCTTCACACAATTTGATTTTTGAGTGTTTTACCTCTTTCTCTTCACATCCCTTCTTTAGAATGCTTCCAAAAGGTCATTTTTTATAGTTGAAAGGGCCTTTGAGGCATTAGAGGTGATTCAATGAAGAAACTAGCCATTTTCCATTTGAACTCTGAGTCCAACAATTCTCAAGGATTAAGCTTGGATAGTAAAGGTGTTAATCTTGGTTTATATTTCTTCTTCGAATTATACTTGTAGATTAAGCTTTTAAAAAGCTATGTCAATCCTAGACTTGAAATTTGATTGGGTTTACTCTTTCATCTTCAAAGATCAAGTTGGAAGTGAATATGTCGATTCTCCAAGCTGTTAATGGCTCTTTGTAATCGTTCCTTCCTTCTTGGATCGAGCTCGACTTGTCTAATGTCGATCTTCTATGCTTCCTTGCATTTTCTTGGTTTCAAACTTAGGATCGAGCTTCAAGGCATGGATATTGATCTTGATCCAGTAGCTTTGTTTGTTCTCTTCTTTTTTTAAGCACTTAAGATCATGCTTCAAGGCATGGATGTTGATCTTGAACCAAAAGCTTCTTTTGCATGCTTTCCAAAATTTGAATTGAGCTTGGCATAAACACCTATCTTTTTGAATAGTTAAAGGTAAACACCTCACTTTGTGAACCTATTTTTAGAATTCAGAAACACTTCAACATCTCAAGAATAAGTGTTAAGGAGGTCATGAAACTTATTCAAGTAATTTTGAAACTCATACATATATTTAATCAAGAACAAGAGTATGAGATTTTAATAATTTCAAGAATCATTCAATTAAGTTCAAGGATTATTGGTAGCTTTAAAATGATTATAGTTTTGATTATGACAAAATGATCACATTTTGCTTGAACATTATTTGAATGATCCTTGACAAATTCTTGAAATGATTTAGCTCCTATATATTTGTTATTACATGAGTACAAGCTTGATTGTTTTAGTTTTGTGAATTCTTGAAGCTACTGAATTATCACACACTTGGTCTACAAATGTCTACAACCTTGAATGACTTAATTGTGTGAGTGTTAAATTTGCTTAGAGAACTTTGATACTTGACTGTAGATGACTGTTAGACACAAAATTTAAAAGAAAAATGACTAGTTTCTTGCTTTAATCACCTCTAATGACTCTAAGACACTTTTAACTATAAAAAGGAACATTTAGAAGCATTTCAAGTTAAGGAAGAATAAAGAAAAAGGCTAAACTCTTGAGGATCAAAGTCTTGAAAGAAAATGAGAGAAACCAAGCCTTCTTGAGCTAAAATTTCTTTGTGCTTTCACTCCCATCTTTATATCCTATCTTCATACCCAATGTTAGGCATTCTTCCTCCATTGTACCAAACTATCAAAACCCACCTTTTAGAGGCACTATCGCTATCTTTGTAAAAGTTCTAACTTAGCCTTGAAAAATTAGCATGGGTTTGTGCTGATCCAGTTAAAAACCATGGGTTTGTGGTGAACCCGTTAAAACCATGGGGTTGTGATGAACTTGTTAAAACCATGGGTTTGTAGTGAACTTGTTAAAACCATGGGTTTGAGGTGAACTCGTTAAAACCATTGGTTTGTGGTTGAACCCGTTAAAAGCCATTGTAAGGGTTATCGCTTCCTGTTAAAAAGCAAAAATCCTTTTAGTGGATTGGAAATTCCTTGGTGAACCAAAGGAGTGATTGTAGGCACTTGAAAAGCCAAACCACTATAAATCTTTGTGTCTTAATTTACTTTTATGCTTTATGATTTATTATTGAAACTCTATTTTAGAAAAATCATTTGCTTTGATTTTAACATAAATAGAAAATCCATTTTGAAAAAGTTTTGATTTTTACCTTGTATCTTCATTTTATCATTGTTTTGTTTCGCTATACTTCATTTCAAGAGAACCTATTTCATAAATTGTTTGTAGTTTGATTCATACTCTTCACATCTTGGTTGGTTCTTTGCTAAATCTTTTTCAACCATTACAAATTGTCCATTCCTTGTTGAAAAGATTTCTTGAAATGTTTTTCTCAAAGTTGCCTTTATTTGATTTACATTTGAAGAATGTTTAAGCATTTCAAAGTAACCATTTGTCTTTGATTAAAACTTGCATATGCATCAAGGTTTTTGTTGAAATTTCTCTTACACGCTTTCATAATGAGTTTCCTAATCTAGGAATGATTTTTGAGTCTTTATAGTTGACCACAATTTTGTTTGAAATACATTGGAGTTGGTCTGTGAAAAAAAACCATAACCATAGTTGACTAGACATTTTTCATAGTCAGCTAACTGATTATTTTAACATTTTCTAAATTTTTAAAATCGAATTCATCCCTCTCTTGGATATTTTCATTGAGCTAACTTTTCTAACAATTATTGAAGCAATTTTGATTATATTTTCATGTCAAAGCCATAATCATTTTAAAGCTTATAAAGCTAATAGCCTTTTTTATAGTGATTGGGCAAGGAGCATTGTTGACTTCAAGAGCACCTCAGGTATGTTTTCACTTTAAGAAAAATGGATATAGTAGCTCAATCCATTGTTGAGGTTGAATATGTGGCAACTGCTAGTGTTGCAAATCAAATTACCTAGTTAAGAAAATTGCTTAAAGACCTTAACTTCTCTCAAAACAAAACTCTACCTTGTTCATGGATAACAAGTCTGCAATCGCAATTACCAAAGACCATATTTACCATGGAAAGACCAAGCACATAAATGTGAAGTATCATGCCATCATAGATGTTGAAAACCATGGAGAAGTTTAGTACAATATTGCAACTCTGAGGATCAATTAGTAGACATTATGACCAAGGTCTTAATTAAGCCTAGGTTCAAAAATCTTGGGTGGAAGTTGGGAGTTTTCAAATGCAAATATTAAAGAGGATTGTTAATCCTAATAGTTGCATTAGAAATCTCTGAAACAATGGTACATGTGACAGCTTATAAACATATTTTGGTATAACCAAAACTACATGCTTAATAGTCAATATTGTTACATGCAACTATTGCATGTTTTGATGAGGTAATTTATGTTAGCACTTGTATTATGCTTTAAACATGTGTTATATGCCTTTAACATGTATTAAGTCACTTGCAATGAAGCTTTATGCACTAAAAAGGATATACAAAATTTTTTCTTCACTGCTAGTTCATGCTTTTGTTTTACATTTTCTTTTCTATAACAGCTACTTTAGTTGCTAAATGTGATTTAAATCCATTCTTAACATGGTATCAAAACTCCGATAGTGATCTTGAGGAACTTAAACAACCTTTAAACCACCAAATTTCTCTCACAACATTAACCTTCAACAAAAACCAGCAAAGCTCAATAAAACATTGCATTTATCTCATTTATCCACCAAGCACCACCTTCAATGGTGAAAATTATCCCATTTGCTTGGTTAAAATGAGAACTTATTTGAGAGTTTTCGACATTTGGGAGGTTGTAGAAATTAAAGCTGAGCCACTAGCCTAATTTGTCATTTATTGTAAAAAAGGCGTAATATCTTAAAAAAAACTCTTAAACTATTTTAGAAAATTCAAATAAGTCCTTGTACTTTTATTTTGAGTCAAATAACCCTTTATGACTAGTGA
The DNA here is from genome assembly GCF_000208745.1 of Theobroma cacao. Lineage (NCBI taxonomy): Eukaryota > Viridiplantae > Streptophyta > Magnoliopsida > Malvales > Malvaceae > Theobroma > Theobroma cacao. The sequence continues at coordinate 17,529,006 of NC_030858.1, read as the reverse complement.
TTGATTTAGTCAAAATTTCACTTGTCATTTTTTATGTCATGTGGGGCTGACATGACATTAATGTGGCATGTTGGCATGTCATAATGGATGATGACATGGTATGTTGACGTGACATGATGACATGGTATGTTGATGTTACATGATGAAATAGTCATATCAATGCCACATGGACATAAAATGTCAATGGACATTTTGATTAATGACAATTAATCAACCATTAGTCATAATGGCTAATTTGATCTAAAATAAAAGTACATGGGCTTAATTGAATGCAATAAAAGAATAAGGACTTATTTGAATTTTCTTGAATAGTTTAGGGGCTTTTTTTAGCATTATACCAAAAAAAAACTCTATAATCAGTAGACTTTTAAATAAAATGTCAAATTCTTATTTACTTTTTTTTTTTGTAAGTTCAATACTTATTTGCCTATTAGATGATAGTTATCATGTCTTGAACATTATATTACTTGAATGCTTATTAATTTATGATGTTTCTTGCATGTTGAAACTTTTTTTTAGAAAATTAATCTGTGATAACAAATGGAGAATAACCCCATTACATAAGTACAAGCTATGATTAATATACTAGGGCATTAACAAAGAACCATAGCTCTTACAAAAGACAATAAATAATAAAACACAACCTTTTAAGAAACTCAAGCTACCACCCTCTTGTTTTAGTAAGCATCATTATTGCCAATCGAAACATATCATCATGCGAAAAAACTAAAGATTCAAAAGGCCCTGAGCATATTTGCCAACACAACACTTCAAACCCATGTGAAATTCGAGAGCAGCACTGGAGAATAAATAAATAATGCAAAAAATGGCTATACTATCATAACATGTTTCGTATTGGGAATAGCTAAGCTTTCGCCCTTATTCTTACATAGTATCTCTTCTTTCATTCGGTTAGGAAATGACCCAAGGAATAGCTTTTCTCCGGTAATAACTAATCTATAAAATCCCTCAGAAACAAGCCTTAACTAATCTTACCCTTTCCCCCTATCCAATGCTATTTACTATTCCATGGCTAGGGAATAACATTTCAAATTGATACGATTAAAATGCCCTTTATAAGTGTGAAAAATTACAACCTTAGACATATAAATATTTTCTTTTTTCTTCTTATTTTCCTTTTTTTTTTCTCTTTTTTTCCTATTATTGCCTCTCTCTTTCTCTCTATAACCTCCACTCGCCACCGAAACGAACAACAACAGTGGGCAATGGCGACAATAGCTATTCCAAGGCTGGATATGGCTAGAAAGTGTCAATCTAATGCTCTTTGCCTAGATATGACTGAGGTACAGCTAGATCTGTGGTCCACAACTTGATCTAGTAGCAAAACGTGTTGGATTTGATGCTTCAAAACCAGATCCACATAGTTGGAGCTACCATTACACAGCTAGATTCGGTTGCAGGAAACACCAATCTAGTGCCTTAAAGGCTAGATCCAACCACATGGTGCTTTAGATTGGCATTACATTGCACCGGTCACATTTCTGGTGGCCAGCAAATGGAGAAAAAGAAAGGAAAAGGACAAAGAGAAAAAAAGAATTTAAAATAAAAACTTTAAATTTTTATTTATAAATTATAAAATTAATATGTTAAATTTAAAAATTTAAAAATTATTAATATTTCAATCATATTAATTTTTAACTTATTAAGTTTTTAATATTTTAAATTTTAATGAAAATATAAATTAAAAATTGAANAATTAATAAAATTTTAATATTTTAATCATAATAATATTTAAACTAAATAAAAATTAGTATTTAAAATGTTAATGATTAAATTAAAAATAACATGTTAATATTTTAAAAATTTTTAATATTTAAAAATTATTAAATTATTAATATTAAAAAAGTAAAAAAAAAAATAAAAAAAAATTCATATATTATAATAAAAGGTATTTTGTCTTTTTATTTCCTATTTCTTTGTTATTTCAAAATTATTTTTAGCAACCGAACATTAAAATAAGTCATAATAACTATTTCTACCTTATTCCTTTTTGTCAACCAAACTAAATAATAATATTTAAATTTTATTCATATCTCATTTTATTCCTACAGAATACCTATTCTATTTTATTCTACGAACTAAGCGTGCCCTCAGAAACATAAATAAACAAAGCTCTCAAAAGTTCTCCCACCTTAAGAAACAATATTAATAAAATCATGCTTCCCTAATACTCCATCTATAGCCACCTGATCAGCAACCCCTTTAGCATTCCTCAAGTTGTGGATAATATTTCAATGTTTTTTGTTTTCTTTTTGAAATACTCAATTTTAAGTATCCACTGTCTATATTTTCAAGGTGCACATTAGTAGAATCACTCTGCATAATCAAAGAATGAGAAGATTGCCATTTAGACCATACAAATATTTTGGAATGTTGATAGTTTTATTTATTAACTTTTAACTTTCAACCTTAATTGTTATTTAAAATCCATAAATATAGATTTTGTTATAATTCTTAATTGTAGCATAGGTGTCCAAGTAATGCAGGCCATGATATAACAAGAAGGGCCGTTGGAAAATACAATGCTCTTGTTGCCTATGAATATTATTTTGTAGTATATTCACAATTTTGACATATAATTGTTAACAATTATACACGAATATGATCTTGAAAATCTTTTTGTATATGATAACATCGAAATAGCCAGAACGAACAACATTTTGTGCCTTCTTTTGAGTTTGAAACAAGTAGAGAATTTCCCTAAAAGTTCACCTTAGCTATTGGAGAACAAAGCTTAACAATCTGATTACCTTATAAATGCTCTAGGAAGAAAAACTTGTTAACAACAAGGAAGAATAATGCTCTGTTAAAGGATAGTAAAACAGAGGTGAACAGAGGAGTTGTTTTGTTATTAACGAAAAAGGTCTTGCATTCACATTGATAAGAATAACACAAATTTATCAAGTGATACAACATTAATTGAGCACTAACACTTGTTCTTGATCCATTAACAAGTATAAAACATTTAACAAAACAACTTCATGCAGCTTAACACGTAGAGACATAGAGTTTAAACAAAAAAAACTTCTATTATTGCATAGAATCCTAGTGGATTACATATGCCTTTATGTCCATGTGGATGCAAGCATTACAAGCTAACATTCTCCCTTAATTCTTGCATTAACTATCTTCATTCTCTCTCTGTGATATTCAAACTTCTGCTTGCTCAATGACTTAGTCATTATATCGGCCAACTGATCATATGAGTAGCAATGAGAGACAGCAATTTCACCTTGCTTTTATGCTTCCCTCAGTGAGTGATGCTTAACACTGATGTATTTTGTATGCCCATGGAACACAAAATTTTTTACCATATCTATAGCAGATTTATTATCAACAAATAAATCTGATGTAGCTGCCTATGGGAATCCCAAGTCATGGAGAATTTTCCTAAACCAAATTGCTTGGTTTGCTGCTGTTGCAGCAGAGACATACTCAACCTCTGCTGAGGATTGAGCCACAGTCTCCTGTTTCTGAGAACACCATGAAAATACTTCGTTTCCAATTGAGAATACATAGCCGGAGGTACTCTTTGCATCATCAACAGAGCCGACCCAATCACTGTCTTAATATCCCATTAATTTGATTTCATCACATTGGGTGAATTTGAGTCCGAAGGTGATTGTACCATTCAAATACCTCAATACTCTATTGGCTGTAATGGCATGTGATTGGCATGGTTGCTGCATGAACCTTGACAAAAAACTCACAGTATGCATTATCTCGGGTCTTGTGGCACAGATGTATTACAAACATCCAATAAGACTCCTATATTCAAAAGGATTCTTTAATTTGACACTGTCATGAAGAGATAATTTTTCATTCATAGCCATGGGAGTGGATACAACTTTGCAATGGGCTATTTTGAATCATTTAAGTACCTCTTTGACATAATTCTGTTCACATAACAGAATGCCATCATCTTCCTCCTTGACTTCAATTCCTAGAAAGTATGGCATTAACCCAAGATCAGACATGCTGAATTCTTTCTCCAATAACTCCTTGAGTTTCTTAACCTGAGTTGAATTACCTCCAGTAATTAATAAATCATCCACGTACAAGGACAAGATTAATTCTGTTGACATAACAGAATGCCATCATCTTCCTACTTGACTTCAATTCCTAGAAAGTATGGCATTAACCCAAGATCAGACATGCTGAATTCTTTCTCCAATAACTCCTTGAGTTTCTTAACCTGAGTTGAATTACCTCCAGTAATTAATAAATCATCAACGTACAAGGACAAGATTAAGGGAGGTTGATCTGTCTTCTTTAAAACATATAAGGTGGCTTCATTTGGACTCTTTTGGAAACCATGATTCACTAAGAATGAGTCAATTTTACTGTACCAAACTCGTGGAGCTTGCTTCAACTTGTACAAAGCCTTGTGGAGTCGGTACACCTTGCCTTTGTTAGATTCAATCTCAAAACCAGGCGGTTGCTCAATGTAGATTTCTTCATTAAATTTTCCATTCTTAAAGGCTGACTTTACATCAAGGTGGTAGACCTTCCACTTACAAGTTGCAGCAATGGCAGTGATTAGTCAAATGGTATCCATTCTTGCAACAAGAGCGAAAGTTTCCTGATAATCGATACCTGCCATTTGAGAATATCCTTTCACAACCAAGTGGGCTTTAAACTTATTCAACGACCCATCTGAGTTAAGTTTCCTTTTAAAGATACACTACACACCAATTACATGTCTATATCTTGGTCTGTCCACCAAAGACTAAGTATTATTTTTTTCTATCATCTTTAGCTCTTCTTTCATTGCTGCCATCCATTCATAATGATGAACAACCTCCTCAAATGAAGTTGGTTCAGCAAGAGCCAATTGACACTTGGCATGCATATCTTCAATGGTTCAGGTCCCTCTTACAATTTCATCATCTATGATTTGGTTCGCTTCCTGTATCACCCCTTAACCTTGTATAGGAGCCAATAAGACCTTATCGATACGATGAAAGGTCAATTAACGTAAATTTAAGTGCCAAAGAGCAGTGAGTGTTGAAAGGAATATTTTGAAATAAAATATTTTACATGCGAGAAAGTAATAATTAAATAATAATATTTTTATTTAGGATGAATTAGTGAGTTAAAAGGAAATTTGAAAGTGAACCGGGGCCAAGTGAGACACTTTGGGACTCGAGGCGACAAGTGAAAAATTTTGAAATAAAATAGTATTTTGTTAATAAAATAATATAAAATATTAATATTTTATCCGTTATCAAAATTAGTCATGAAGGAGGATTATATGGCTAATTTAAGTGGGGGAGAAGAAATAAGAAAGAATTTCAAAGAAAAACGATAAAAGTGGGGCTCGCGTGCCTTTATTTAATAAAGTAAAAGTGGGTAAGTATATATTTAAATATTATGGTGACACCTTGGTGAAGTACAAATTTTATATTTTATTTGTACGAGTGTAAAGGAAGAAAAATAGAAGAAAATTAGAATTTAAAAGAAATTATTAAAGGACCAAATTGTAAAGGATGAAAAGTATGGAGGGTCGAATGGTAAATAAGGAAAAGTTGAGGACTTATGTGCAATTACAATATTTGAAGCTAAATGGACATTAACTAACCAAGGAAAGTTAGATTATGTGGGATAATAAGATGTGCATGTAAATTCACTATTACATGCAAGTGATATAATTTGGAAAAGAGAAAGTTAGTGGGGAACATGTGGGACCCCCACCATATGAAGTAAAAGGAAGGATAGGCCTAAATGTATTTGCATGTAAAGAGATTGGTGCATTAGGTGGCCAAATAAGGAAAGGAAAATATGGATGCATGAGACTTGAATGGTTTAATAAATGACCAAATAAAATATAAAGTGAAGCTTGTGCGTGAAATGTGATTAGAGGAATAAGGTGGTGCATGAAATAAATTAAAAAAAGAAGAAGAAAAGATGGGATAATGAAGGTGGCGGATGGGGAAGCAACAAAGGATAGATAATGGACTAATGTGGAGGAAAGGAAATTGGTGCATGAAGAACCATTGGTTGGCAAAATGGCCAAATGAAAACAAAAAGAGAATGTGTGCATGTATTGTGATTGGTTGAATGGGTGGCCATATAAGTACCAAGTTCAAGGAGTAAAGAAATGTGCATTGGCATTGAGAAGTTGAGAAAGTGCTGGCCATTTAGAGAAGGAAAGAAAGAAGAGAAAGCTTTGAGAAGTTACATCCGAGAGGAAGAAAAGGAGAAAGAAAAAGAAAGAAATGAGGGAAAGGCTCGAGTTGAGAGGATTTAAGTGAAACCGTGAGGTTTTGATCCTTTATCTTGTAGATTTGTGCTATTCCATCAACCAAAGAGTCTTCAACATTCAAGAGGAAAGCCATAGAGTGTTGATGGAGGTGTAAAGCTTGATTTCAAGATACAAGAAAAATAAGGTAAAGATTGCGATTTTAGTTTGACCATTCTTTGAAAATGAGTTGGTGACTATAAGGAATGTTTTGTGGTAGCAAAGATTGGCTTGAGTGGAGGAGATTTAGTGACATGCATGTCATCAAACTCGTGGATGCATGATAGATTTAAGTGAAAGATAAATGGTAAACATAACAATGTGTTTTAAGGCTTACAAATGGTAAGATTTTTTTGAAGAACTAATTTGTGAATCATGTTGACAGCTTGGTGATCAGAGTTTTTGGAGGAATGTTGGAGTGCATGTGCTAATCAATCAACCTTTAAGGTAAAAATGACTAATGCCTTAAGTATAGTTGAGAGATCTTGAGAAAATTGCTTTTGTTGTGTTGATTGGAATCTTGAAAGGCATATTGTGAAGAATAATGGTTGTTGAAAGAATCTAAAATGCATTAGCTAGTTGGAAATGTTAAGTTTGCTTGTTATGTTGTTTGAAAGAAATAAAGAGAAATAATGTCAACGGAGGATTGAGAAATAAAGTATTGAAAGTTGGATAGACAATTATGCATGAAAACTTGGAAATAATTGAGTGAGATTTGGAATGATTGTTGTTGCCATATATATGGTTAATATTATGAAAATATAAGATGGATTTGGATGAAAGTTGCTTGGAAAGGTTGAAATGGGCACTTAATGTTATAAATAAGTTACCGGTACATATAATATAACGGATTACGCGAGTAAAAGATATGAATTTCTTTGGTAAAAATATGTCAAGATGTATGTGAATATGCAAAGGTTAAGTGAGAAAGAATGGTGATTCTAGCATGATGTAAGTTATTAAAACGATGATTAATGTTTGAATGAGAAAAAAGATGGGATGTGATATAAAAGCATAAAATTAAGAATGTGGTACATAAGGCAGCAAATATGAATCAATTTGTGGTGACATTCACTAAATATATTGAGTTAACTTGCTGCTAGGAAGTGTATAAGTGAGGAAGGTTTGTCGTAGTGGCATACCGAAGGTAGTGACGGGCAACCGGTAAGTAACATTAGCTAGAGACGCACCCAAACCGATAACGACGTAGTGTCCCACTATTGTAAGGTGAGTAAGGGGTGTTTATTTCAAAAGATCTATACTATATATATTGTTATATGTTCAATAAATGTTACTGGTTTTCTTTAAATGCAATTGCAAATAACATGAGTTGATAGCCTTAATAGGCAATTTTAAAATGGATTTACAATGATTTATACACTGCTATTGTGGAAAGCATGAGCTGGTAAAAACCATAGGAAATTGTGGATGCAAGTTGATTTAGAAATTGTTTGTGTAGAATATATATATATACATATATGTAAAAAGTTTTAGAAATCAGAAAACAAGCCTCTTCGCACTGTTTTGCATCAAAAATCCATGTCTTGTATCTTTGTGTGATATGCATGGTTAAATGTACTTGTCAAAATGGTTTAAATGCAAACTTTTGAGAGCCAGTTTTAGTCCGATCTTTATACAAGTGTTCACAACATGCCTTTTAAAGTGAAAAGCAATTTGAAAGATTATCAAACCTTGTTTTCAAATGATTTAAATCAAAAGTCTCGAAACACTTGATTTGGTTTTGAAAACGGTTTTGACAAACCGAGAACGTCGAGAGTAGGTCGAATGTCACATTGGGATAGTGTGACCCTTATGCACAAGTAAGCTCTAGCTAGATAACCTTTGGGTCACCGACGGGCTGTTAAACGTGGTTGGGGCCACGGTTTGTGATATATAGGTGGCAAGGCCATGAGTTGATATATGTGGCTAGGCCACAAGTTGATATACGTGGTTGCGATCACCTGATTTCTCTGATGTCAACCAACATCGTTGAAACTGCCATGGCTATGGGAATTCGGTGGAGCGAGGCTCTCGGATTGTTATTACGTGGAAGTGGGTCTATGAGTGATTACTATGTTTACCTACTCGAGAGCCTTAAGAGTTTTAGACTCGTACTCTTTTGCATGGTGGAGAGTTAATGTTTTCCATAGCTCCCTTACTTACTTACAAGCTTTCAGCGCTTTATAAGTTGATTTTGAGTTGATATATGTGAATGTACATGGTTATTTTTACATGCCATACATTTTGGGAGCATGCATGATTTATATGACTATTGTGCTGTTAAGGAAAAAGGATGATTTTAAGCATTGAAAATTATTCTATTACGCTTTATTTTCAGCATTGATTACCAAGGAAAGTATTGCATTATGATTTATAGCATCATTTCTACAAGGCACAAATACCCTTTTTGTGATTTGGTTTCAAAAGATTATCCTTTAATATTCTAGTTTTATTATTCAAATTATTTGCTTTACGCTTGTTTTCCATCTAAGCTCTGCTCACAGAGCCGATAATCACTAAGTTTGTGAGACTTACCCCCTTGTCTCCCTTTTACAAATAGTGATTGACCTAGCGTGCATTCATCGGCACATTTTGTTTACTGCGGATAGGTAAAAGCATCTCATAGCACCTTATTCTGAGTTGCTCCGCTACTAGAGGTCAAGTGGTCCATAGTATGATGTATTGGTAAATAGTGTCAATGTAAATGTGCAGTTAGTAAATTATAAACTATAATGTATTTTTACGATTATGGCAAATAAAAGGTCAAGATGGCTTATTATAATTTATGTTAAATTTTTATTACAAAGAGTCATATGGTTCAAAGTAATTTCATAAATAAGTGGCATGAATAGGTAGTAATAACTAAAGTTTCAATTAAGGGTTGTTCGGGACTTGGCGAGTTCTCTTGTAAGACTCGGATGCTGGTAGTGATCGAGGAGTGGTCGTTACACTTCCAAACCACTCCCAGCTTCCAAACCACTCCCATCTTCATCATCAATATTACTATTATCAATCATATTGATTGGTGCATAACTTGTGCTTGCAAGTTGCTATTCTTCCCAATTCCATTCACTATCTTCATCAAAAATGACATTTCTGGTGGCAGAAACCTTTCCAGAATCAACCAAATAAACTCTATAAGCTTTAGCTTGCAAACTATACCAATGTGAATCCTAATTTGTGCCTTAGATTCGAGTTTGTCTCTTAGTTGTTCAGGAATGTGTTGATAGCATAGGCACCCCAAAACTTTCTGATGATCCACTGATGGTTTAATGCCGTACCATGCTTCATGGGGAGTCATTCTTTAAGTAGCACGAATAGGCAGAATATTAAGAAGGTAGGTTGTTATATTTGCTAATTCTGCCCAGAATCTTTTAGGAAGATTCTTTTCATAGAGCAAACACCTTGACATTTCTAGTATAGTTCGATTCTTTTTCTCACTGACTCCATTCTGTTGAAGGCAATAAGGAGCAGTGAAATGATGAAGAATACCTTCTCTGTCTAAATATCAAGTGAACTCAAGCGATGAGTATTGATCGCCATGATCAGATCTCAACACCTTAATCTTCTTTTTTGTTTTGACTTCAAGTCGAGCTTTAAACTTCAAGAAGTAGCCAAACACTTATGATTTCTCTTTCATGAAGTAAATCCAACAAAACCTGGTGAAGTCACTAATGAAAATAAGGTAATACCAACTTCCATTTAAGGAAGCTTCACTCAAAGAACCCCCTACATCTGTATGTACCAATCTTAGCTTGTCACTAGCTTTACTCAAACTAGCTGAAGGATATGGTCTTCTTTATAATTTGCCAAATTGGCATGTCTTGCAAACTAGACCACCACTTGAAAACTTGGGAAGATCATTCACTAAATTTGAAGAACTGAGATGCTTTGAGGAGGCAAAATTACATTGGCCTAATCTTCTGTGCTAGAGAGTTGCTAGATTTGAATCATACTCAGTAGCTTACATGCATACATTATTCCAATTCACAACAAAACACTTCTGTTTCATTAGTACATTCATTAAGAAATCACCTGAAGAAGCATAGATGGTGCATGATTTATCTTTGAAAATTAAAATATAATTGTCATTTAACATTTGAGCCACACTAAGTAAATTTTGGGTTATTTCAGGTACCAACAGAACCTCATATACATACCTAATGCTTGTTGTTGTTTTGACTACTACTGATCCTTTCCTCACTACACAAAGGTACAACCCATTACCAATATTCACTGTTGAACTGTAGTTGGCATCCAATTGAGCAAACAGTGACTTATTGAGGGTCATGTGGTTTGAAGCACCATTGTCCATCAACCATTATTTTGCATCAGAGGTACTTGTACCACTACCTACCATAAATAGGCATTTTTCAACAACCTCAGTCTTTTCTACAATCTGACCATGCTTCTCTTTATTCTCAGTTTGCTTATTCTTACAAACTCTCTCAACATGACCTTATTGATTACAAGCCTTGCATATGACGTTGGGTCTAAACCAACAACTAGATTCTGCATGTCCTTTCTTCTTGCAATAAGAGCAAGGTACATTTCTATTCATCTTATATTGTTGTTTGCTTATTGGTGGAGTTTTCTTTTCTTTGTCTTTCTACTTAGACTTTACCTTTTTTGCAGATGACTCACAGTGGCTTTCACACTTCATCTTAGCAATCAGTGCATGCTCAACATTCTCATCATTTCTGATAGCTCTCCTATTCTCAACTGCTTGTAAAGCATTAACAAGTTCTGTTAATGTTATCTTAGAAAGATCCTTAGCTTCTTCTAATGAAGATATCTTGAATTCAAACCGTTTAGGCAAGCTTATAAGCACCTTCTCCACCACAAGATCTTCTGGTAATTTGCCTCATAGAATTGTAACCTGGTTTACTATAGTACCCCGTATTTTGATATGGTAGCTAATAAAGTTTACAGATACCAATTAAGGTTAATTATCGAGTTAAAAGGGGTAATTCAGAAGTAAACCTGTGAAATCTCGATCTCTATAGACACATAACTAGAAGTAAATGCGGTAATGCAAACTAGGGGTAATTTCGTAATTTCTCTTGGTGAGCTTCTACGAGTGGGTTTTTTTGATGCTATTAAGGTCTAAATAGGCCTAAGGAATGAATAAATGATGTTTATATGATGGTAAATAAATGAATAAGATAAAAATAATGATAATTTTCACGATAGGGACAAAATTGTCATTTTACATCTCAGGTCTAAATTTTTATGTTTTTGTGAACTCTAGTATTTCTAGACTATTATGAATCTTGCCCTAGTGTCAAAAGAGTAAAAGGTTGCGCAAAGGATTAGAGGAAGACGAAGTCACCATGTTAGGGGCATTTTGGTAATTTTTGTGAGAAATGGATAAACTTTAGATATAAATATCTAAAGCTCCAACAATTTCCAATAGCTTCCAGCCATTTCTTCTATGAGACCTTGACCTTTATAGACTCATAGATAGAAGTACACGCGATATCCCTGATCAGGGGTAATTTCGTCATTTCCTCAGTAAGCCCATAAAAGTAATATTTTAAACAATATTATGGCGTAAGTTGGCCTAAGGCATAAATGAATGATGAAAATATGGGTAAAATGACCAGGAAACAAAAATTTTGATGATTTTCACGGTAAGGGCAAAATGGTCATTTTTCACCTCGGGTTAGAATTTTTAAGTTTTCATGAACCCGAGCATTTCTACACCATTATGGACCTTGTCCCAGTGTCAAAAGAGTAAAAAGATTGCATAAAGGATTAGAGGAAAACAAGCTAATTTGTGGAGGGGCATTTTCGTAAGTTAAGTGAAGTGGATACATGGGCTATAAATATCTTGTTCTTCTAGTAGCTTCTTCATTCTCCAGCAGCTTTTCTCCTTCTTCTTCCTCTCATCTCATGTCGCTTTCATTCCCCATGAAAGCTTGATAAGAAAGCTCCATAACCTTCCTCAAGTAGCTCCAAATTTCATGCTTTTGGTGCACCCTTTCCATAAACCCTTGTGCTCTTACACTCTTTCTCCTTAAAACCCTTGAAAAAACTCTTATTTCCATACTCTCTCTCACTAGTTAGGTGTTTTAGAGAGAGAAAGAGGAAGCTTTAAAAATAGCTTGAAAGTTTTGGAAAGAATTTCAAATACAAGTTACCAAGGTGAGTAGTACACTAGAATTGATTTTTGGTGTTGAAAATGATTAGTGTTTAGATTTGGGGGTGAATTGGTAGTTGGGGTTGTTCATTCATTTTAGAGTGATAAGGGTAGTGAGAATAGATAGCCATTTAAATGGCCATTGAAAGCTAGCTAAGAGAAAGCTTTTAGAATTTATAAGTATGTGGCTTGAATATAATGGTGATGCTAATGTGATAATAGGTTCCAACGAAGCCCCATCGCCCAATTTGGACAATTAGAGAAATAGAGTCAACAAAAGGTTCAACAAGATACCGGTGAGTAGACTTGCATTTCAAAATTGTTTTAGGAATGTAAACTTATTTGCTCAATATACTTGAATGATTTTATCCAACTTTCCTTAAAAATGAGTGCTTTGGGAACAAGCCTTTGATAAATTGATTTTATGTTGTGACATGCGGTTGTTATGGATTCATGCACTACTACATTATGTTGGTATATATATAGATATATATATATATATGTTTTGCATGGTGGTTGATATTGTATGATGATTATAACCATGTGTGTGCACGATGTGGGGGAATGCACATGCCGGTAATGGTGGTGGTGAGGGAGATGGACGATGATAGTGCCCGTGTGCACGATGTGGGAGGATGTACACGATGGCACTGATTGTGCACGATGTGGGGGGATGCACATGATGACTCCGGCTATGTGCACGATGTGGGGGGATGCACATGATGACTCCGGCTATGTGCACGATGCAGGGGGATGCACATGATAACTCCGGCTATGTGCACGATGTGGGGGGATGCACATGAGCTGGATGTGATGATAGTGGTATTGGTATTTATCCATGTATGTATATGTATATATGTTTAGAGAATGAAAACTCATGCATATGGTTTATGGTTGAAATGTATATGAATTTGGCATGTTGAACTTTGGAAACTTTTATGTGTTTTATGTTGATTTTGTCATTTCAGTAGGATGGCTTTTTCTTGAAAGGAAGGAAACTTTTTCTCACTGCTCTGTTTCTCGCTGCAACGAGATTCATTCTCGCTGTAGCGAGAAACTTTCGGGTCAGAGGGCTAAGGCTGGCCGAAAATCTCACTACAGTGAGAAACTTTCTGTTTTGTAACCAAAAATTTTGCTTCAGCGAGATTGAATCTCGCTGCAGCGAAAAATTTTCTGTTTTGTTCCTCATTTGGTTTGGTTGCTACCTTATTTTTCATTGCTTTGGTATCATAGTTGAGCATGGACTTCCAACATTAAGGAATAAATGAATTAAGTTTAAAAATGAGGAGGTTTGGTGAGAAACCCTCAGCCAATTAAGAAACCCTCGGCTAGTTGATAATTTAAGTGAAGTGTCGCTGCAGCAAAAATTCATTCTCGCTGCAGCCTTTCCATTGCAGCGAGGACCCCGTTGTTTATTCAACTTGATTCGCATGAATGCTATTCAAGTTTTCACTCTCCAAATCCTTTGTTGAGCATGGACTTTTTTCATAAAGTGATTTACTCATGTGGGGTTTACATGAGGGGTCTAATTAGAATTAAAATAAATTGCAATGTTTTGAAAAATGAATGCATCATGATTTTGTTAAATATTCCTTATGGTATGCTTGTTCCCTTCTTGTTCACTCACTAGGTTTATACTCACCGTTTTCAATTTTATGTTTTTAGATCAGGAGGCAATCGATAATTAGGTCGAGGTGACCTCATAGATTCGACTATTGGTAGGTGTCTCGGCATTCAGTAGCTGTACATTTACCCCGAGTCTTTTCGCTGGAAATCGAGTCTTCTTTTTGAGATGTATAGACAACCCTGATGTAAATTATTAAGATACATATTATAGACAATGTATATATATATACTTGATCGATATGCCACTATGAGTTGGTAATGTTTAGTATTACTTTGATTCAAAGTTATGAAATATGACTTCAGTAATTCAGATGGAGTAATGAACAGATCATGTAAATAGGCTTGCTTGGGCTTAGTGGGCTATGTCCATTAGGCCCATGCACCGGTCATGGCCTGAAATTTGGGTCGTGACATTTCTTCCTTTCCCCTCTCACGTTTCTTCATCTCCATGGGAGCCTCCTTTAAAGCTTCCATAACTTTCTCTCTCTAGCTTCAATTTCATGCTTTTGAGCACTTTTTCATAAAACCTTTTGTGCTCTTTCACTCTCTCACCTTAAAACCCTCAAATGTCTTTGTTCAGCACTTTCTCTCATTAGTTTAAAGTTTTAGAGAGAGAAAAAAAGACTTGCCATAGTAGCTTGGAAGCTTTTGAAAAGGAATTCAACTACAAAAAACCACCAAGGTGAGTAATGAATTAGGTTAAATTTTCAAGTTGTTGATAATGGTTGATGATTATAGTGGTGAGTTAATCTATTGTTGAAATTGTTATTCATTTTTAAGGTGACTAGAGTAGTGAAATAGATAGCCACCTAATGGTGATTGAAAGCTAGTTAGAAATAACTAACTGAATTTGAGTTAAGAAATAGCTTTTAGAATTCTATTAATGTCAATTTGGGTTGGTTGTAATGTTGTGTGTGTATAGGTTCCACCAAGGCCTCACTTGCCCATTTGAACCATTAGTGGAGGTTAGAGTCGATTAGAGGTTCAACAATATCGATATGTGAACATTCATTTCAAAATGGTTTTGGGAATGTGAATGTATTTACACAAGACCTTTGAATGATTTTATCCAAAATTTTTTCTTAAAACGGGTGCCTTGGGAACAAGCCCTTGATAAATTGTTTCTATGTTGTGACATGTGGCTGTTATGGATTCTTGTACTACTACATTATGTTGATATATATATATGTTATGCATAGATGGTGGATATTGTGTGATAATGATAACTGTGTGTGTGCACGATGTGGGGGGATGCACATGCCGGTGATGACGGTGGTGAGGGAGTTGGATGATGAGAGTGCTCGTGTGCACAATATGGGGGGATGCACACGATGGCACTGACTGTGCACAAAATGGGGGGATGTACACGATGAGTTCGGCTATGTGCACGATGTGGGGGGATGCACATGAGTCAAATGAGACGATGGTGGTATTGGTGTTTATCTATGCATATATGTGTATATATGTTTATGGAATAAAAGCTCATGAATATGGTATATGATTGTAATGCATGTGAAAATTTGGCATGTTGAAATTGGCATGATGAATCTTGAGAATTTCTCATTTTCTTGCAAATTGATTTTGTTGCAGCACCAAAAAGATTTTTAGTGCAAAGGAGGTCCCTTTTACATTTAGGTGCCCTACTTCTCGCTGCAGCGAGAAACATTCTGTTTTGGCAGTAGCAACTCGCTGCAGCGAGAAACTCTTAGGTTCTGGTGTAGTGTTTTCACTTTGATGAAGATTTTGACCACCTTCCCTTCTAAACTGGGAAAAGTGGTAAACATAAAAGTTGTATCCCTGCCTCTTATCTTTCTAATGGTCCAAAAATGAGGTCAATTGGACTCTATAATAAGAGATATGATTGAAAAACTGAAACACATGCAAACTAACATTGTTTCTCGCTGCAGCGAGAAACTTTCTGTTTTGGCCCCCTGAATCTCGCTACAGCAAAAAACTTGCTGCCATGCTTGCTGCCTTGCTTGATTTTGACATATTTTTCACCCATTTAACTTCATGGATTGATCTTCGATTTTTGCAACCCTATGAGGTTATTAATCAAAGTTTAAAATGAGGGGTTTTTAGTACGAAACTAAATCAATTGCATTGTTTTTGAAACAAGTGCATCATGATTTCCAAATTCTTCCTATTGATTGCTTGTTCCCTTATTATGTTCACTCACTGAGTTTATGCTCACATTTTTAAACTTCATTTTTCATATTCAGAGGCAGTTGGGACCTAGATTGAGTTGTCCACGTATGCTCGTCTTCTTGGTTGGTACTATGGCACCTCAATTGTGGTACCTTCATTTAAAGTCACTCCCCTGACGGTCAAGAGTCTTATGCTTGTGTATATGTATAAGTAATGAAGACCACTAAGATTCATGTTAAAAAATCAAATATGTATATTTGATTACTGATGCCACAATAAGATGGCAAATGAGTGATACTATGTTAGCATAATACAAATGTGAATATTAGATTGCTATAAAACGTTACTGAAATATTTATAATTGAGGGTTGCAATATGTGGTTTTAGAAATGATGGTTGGGAATGATGATCGGGTTTGCATAAAAAGGCTTGCTTGGGCTTAGTGGGCTATGCCTATTGGGCCAATGCGTTGGTCATGACTCGGTATTTAGGCTGTGACATTAACAATCCTCTCCACCTTGTTTATATAATCCTTCACACTATTACTATCTTTCATTTTGAGAGCCTCAAACTCTCGTATCATATTCATCACTTGTTGATGTCTAGTACGGTCAGAACCTTGGAATGCAATTTTAAGCTTTTCCCAACCTTCTTTTGCCATCTTGCATGCCATGATCCTTGAGAATATAGGTTCAATGACCGCTCCATGAATGAATGACAATGCCCTATACCTCTTTGCAATCGCCTTATTGTACTACTTAGTTTGAGCAGCACTTGCATTATCCCTCATGGGAGGGACTTCAGTTTCAGACTCAATAACATCCCACAGATCGTAGCCTCTTAGATAGGCTTCCATTTTCACAAACCATGAGGGATAATTATCACCATTAAACAGAGGAGGAGCTGGATGGCTTACTGTGGTGGTGGCAATTTAATTTTTCAACTAACTTGCTAAGGCTTGTTTTTTTTTAAGAATATCAAACTTAGAAGAGCAAAATTATCACGACCCAAATCCCAGGCCATGACTGATGCAAGGGCCCAATGGGCTCAACCCACTAAGCCCAAGCAAGCCTACTTAATTGATCTTATACATTAATCCCTATTCCTTTAGAATCCAAAGATCAAATGTTCAAATACCGTTTCTTTGAAAATGATTCATAAAACCCAATCATACATTCATAATGGCATCATCCACCAATATATATTCATAAATAGATTAACAAATGATCTTAATGTTTCACATTCAATATTCATATACACATAATTAGACCTTGACTGTCAGCGGAGTGACTTTGGACACGATTGATAACACTTAGTGTCAAATTAAACCTACTGAGCAATGTATAGGGAGGAGCACCTCGTTCTAGGATCCGATCACCTTTAACTCAGGAAACCTAAAACATGAATTTTAAAAACGTGAGTACAAACTCAGTGAGTGAACATAGGAAGGGAACAAGCAATATAATAAGAAAAAGTTTGAAATCATAATGCACTTATTTGAAAACGATGCACTTTAGCTTAAGTCCTTATTAAAACCCTCAATCGAACCCTTGGTTGCTAATCCATGTGATGATAGAGAATTCATATTCAACATGAAATTGGAGAAGTGGAAAATATGGCAAAAACCAACCAAATCATAAGCGGAACATAAAGTTTCATTTTCGTTGCAATGAAATTCTGGCCAGACAAAATCCAAGGGGCTTTCACTGCCACCGAGAAAATCCACTCATGCCACATTGCACAATAAACTGAACACATTGACAATATTCAAGTTTTCAATAGTCAATGCAAGCACATATTAAGTTCAAACATCTCTATATAGTAAATATATATATATAAAAATACATACACCACTATCTCGCCCAGCTAATGTGCATCCCCCCACATCGTGCACATAGCCGGACACCTCATCTCACCCAACTCATGTGCATCCCCCCACATCGTGCACATAGTCGGACACCTCGTCTCACCCAGCTCATGTGCATCCCCCCACATCGTGCACATAGCCGGAGCCATCGTGTGCATCCCCCTACATCATGCACAAGCAATATCATCATCCATCTCCCTCACCACCATCATCACCGGCAGGTGCACACTCACCCCGTACATGCACGGTTGTATTTTTGTCGCACAATGTACCATTTATGACATAATATATATATATATATATACATTAATATTATATAGACACACATGGATTCATCACACCATCCATTTTATAGCATGAAAACATTTCATAAAGGCTTGGAAATGGGCTTAAAAGTATACTAAAAGGCCAAAAAATCAATTATCAATCTTTACAATTTTCCATTCCCGGCACAGTACGTCTAGCCATTTTCCGACGCGATTTTCTCTATCTTCAAAACAGAAATGGGCAAAGTGATATTCATAAAAGTTGTAGCTCTGTCTCTTAGCTTTCGACTGGTTTAAGAATTACATCATTTGAAGTTCTGTATCTCGAGATATGATTAAACTACTGAAGCATATGCAAGCAGATTCTAGGTCTGTCTACACCTTGCTTTCCAAAATTAAGCCCAATCACTTTTATTCGTACAAAAGAAATATAAAAACTAATAAATAATAACTAAATTAACATGAATAACATAAAATTAAAATAACTAACTTAAAAGTAACCTAATTATAAAAACAACTAGAAATAAGTAAATTATAATTAAAAATTGAGGACTTAGCTGATATTTAATAATAAAATTAGAATAAAATAATTCTATAAAATAGAATTATCAATACACAAAGCTGATTTCAACATTCCATTCTCATACGAGAGTCAACCACTAATTGGCACCATCCCCAAACATCACGTGTTTTATAGTCGATTTTCTTAGCCAGAATTTATATTCTATTGTCATGCCTCGAAGTCATAGCTCATTACCAAAGTCTTTGCCCCGTATAGGATTACTTAAAATCTTAAATCATCAACCCTTTATAAGTGGATCTCTACAATTCCCGTAGTGTATTTCTATTCCCTCACCAAGGGTCGTATTATTTAATCAAAGCATATCACCCTCGTTCTCTAAACGTTCGAAACACAATTCAACCTTTGCCTACCCTTATCAGGCACTTTACCTTGATAATTCTAAAAATAAATTTGAACCTTGTGGGGGGAAAGAAGGCGCGTTTCACAATTTATGCCTTGTGTCTACAGTATATCGAGACCGTAACTTCATAAGGTCTGCATAGTGGTAAGATAATCATTGCCTTAGACCAATATTTCTAGGAATCCTTATATTTGCAACTGATCTTTATACTTATGTGACATATCAGTCACGAGCCCCATCTTGACTATTATAGCCATTTGTTCTTTGAAATTTAAGGTTTTCTTTGTGTGAGAAATCTCTCGAATTTATCTCATCAGGGTGTCCACAAGGTGGATGCAAGTCCATAACTTATAGCTCAATGCCTAAAGTAGTGAACATTATCTCACCGTTGGAGTTCTACGCTATGCCATATTATACAAAAATATAATCTCATAACTATGATAATGAAATTCTAAGGTTCCACCTTTATCTACCAATCATAGCTCCATTTTATGAGCATATACTTATACATTGCTTGATCGTTCACAAGTCACTTATGGCCATCAAAATTTGACCTCTCATGGTAAGTCGAACTAATGTATTGTTCTTATACTTTTTGATACACTTCCCAAAACGTTCAAACACATCCTTTAATAAGATTTCTTTGAGGATTTAAACAATCAAAGGCTTAATCTCAAAGCCACTCATAACTTTAACAATTCAATGTATGCCCGATAACATTTTAGCTCATTGACCCCAATGGGCATTATTTTAAGATCTTCCAAGGTGTCCTCCTCTTATTTCGAATCGAACTAAACTTAGTATTTTTGCATTAATTATCCTTAAGCTCTTATGTTTGTTATAACAATATCCTTATTTCACCCATCATTCATTTTAATGGCTTTGTTGATGTATATAGGGCCTTTAACCTGTCTCAATGCATTCCACATATATGCTAGGGCATTTTCAATCTCATGCCAAACTTATAATCATGTAACCACCAGTGAGACCAAATTCCTCCATAAAATATCTCCTTCCACATTGTGCATGTAAATCACAAAACATACCACATTCAAGTATATGCCTATATATTGATAACCTTCATATATTTCATGATCATGGAAACCATAATTTGCAAAACAAATTTTCTGTCACAAATACGCAATCGAAACATTAATTTCAATATATCTATTTCACATTTTTGTTGTATGCCAAAATCGTCGTTTAGGCATATTGCACTACAAGCAATCATATTCCTTGACCATAACATTAAGTAAAATTTGATTAAGTAATTGTCTCCCAATAACTCTTGGTTACGTATTTATCAAATTGTACACCACTTATCATCGAGATCTTGACT
Organism: Theobroma cacao; assembly: GCF_000208745.1. Lineage (NCBI taxonomy): Eukaryota > Viridiplantae > Streptophyta > Magnoliopsida > Malvales > Malvaceae > Theobroma > Theobroma cacao. Next base: position 17,508,433 of record NC_030858.1, on the reverse strand, counting down.
TTACTTTTTAGCTCTTAACCCATTACATTCATAAAGTGAATAATTTACTTAACTATTGTATCTTGCCTTTGTGGTCATAAGATCAAAGTTTCTTAAACTTAGGATACAAAAACTTCCTCCTAGAACTTATCCAAAAATTGATATTTCCCAAATCCTTTACCTCTGGGAAGATCACATTCAAAACTGATCATTTTTATCATAGATTGCGTACTGAACCCAATAAACTTTTAAATTGATCGCTAAAGCAATTCGTATATCAAACTCAAATATAGAACTCCATATGGCATTTGGACTAGATTCGACATCTCTCAGTCATTTAACTTTAAGCCATCAAATCCACAACTAGTCCTTTAATCCTTTGACCTCACGTTAAGCATAACAAAGTTCAAGCTCTTCCTTAGGGCAAATTCGTTTACTATCCTTTCAGTTGATGACCACGCATCAATAATAATAATCATTGATTTTCACCCTTGGCTAATTCATGTACTTATAAGTATAACGCATAATAATTCAAATCAAAACTTGGGATCTCGCAATCACTTAATTGAAATCAAAACCAGCTCCATCTAAGTTGTTATACACATATTCGACACTTATACGCTTATAAAATATTTCAAAAGCCCACACCATTTTTTTTATAGAGGAGCATGTCAAGCTTAATTAACATAGTGCACTCACCCCCGTGCACATAACTATTGGTTTACACCTCCCTCAATGCTTAGATTTGTAAACTTCAAGTAAATTACAACCATCACTATTCGTTTCAGTCAAGTATGCCCCTGATTACCATTATCACACGTACTCCTCTATATTGACCTCAAATGAAATCCATAGTCATCTAATTGTCTTCCCATTAACAATCATGGGTTCAAATTATAATTCCAACAAATGACTAACTTATTACAGACCTATTAGTCCAACTCTACCTTCCTCCATCCTTAATCGGAGGGATATATCATTACATTATCCTCTCATTAGGAGCATTTGCTTAAAATCTTTCCAACATCAGCCCGTGTCTTAGGTGGTATCTCAAACCCGGACAACGACACTACTTATAACCTTTATGTAGCGTTAGTAAAAGGGTAGGTTACTAGGAATAGAAGTTCATATAGCCTCATGTCTATGAATTATGCTGCAGTCACAAACCATAAACAAGACTCTTTATTAACTCTGACAACTTCGCTGACTAACACGAGAATCCCTAGGATTCAACTAAACCTAGAGCTCTGATACCGAGTCTGTCACGACCCAAATCCTAGGTCATGACCGGCGCAAGGGCCCAATGGGCTCAGCCCACTAAGCCCAAGCAAGCCTACTTAATTGATCTTATACATTAATCCCTATTCCTTTATAATCCAAAGCTCAAAATGTTCAAATTTCGTTTCTTTGAAAACGATTCATAAAACCCAATCATACATTCATAATGGCATCATCCACCAATATATATTCATAAATAGATTAACAAATGATTCTTAATGTTTCACATTAAATATTCATATACACATAATTAGACCTTGACTGTCAGCGGAGTGACTCTGGGCACGATTGATAACACTTAGTGTCAAGTTAAACCTACAAAGCAACGTATAGGGAGGAGCACCTCGTTTTAGGATTCAATCACCTTTAACTCAGGAAACGTAAAACATGAATTTTAAAAACATGAGTACAAACTCAGTGAGTGAACATAGGAAGGGAACAAGCAATATAATAAGGAAAAGTTTGAAATCATAATGCACTTATTTGAAAACGATGCACTTTAGCTTAAGTCCTTATTAAAACTCTCAATTGAACCCTTGGTTGCTAAATCATGTGACGATAGAGAATTCATATTCAACATCAAATTGGAGAAGTGGAAAATATGGCAAAAACCAGCCAAATGATAAGCGGCACAGAAAGTTTCATTCTCGCTGCAACGAAATTCTAGCCAGACAAAATCCAAGGGGCTTTCACTACCACCGAGAAAATCCACTCATGCCACATTGCACAATAAACTGAACACATTGACAATACTCAAGTTTTCAATAGTCAATGCAAGCACATATAAGTCCAAACATCTCTATATAGTATATATATATACATATATATATACTATATGTATATATATACATATATATATACTATATGTATATATATATAAATACATACACCACCATCTCGCCCGGCTCATGTGCATCCCCCCACATCGTGCACATAACCGGACACCTCGTCTCACCCAGCTCATGTGCATCCCCCCACATCGTGCACATAGCCGGAGTCATCGTGTGTATCCCCCCACATCGTGCACAAGCAATATCATCATCCAACTCCCTCACCACCGTCATCACCAACAGGTGCACATTCACCCCGCACATGCACGGTTGTATTTTTGTCACACAATGTACCATTTATGACATAATATATATACATTAATATTATACAGAAACACATGGATTCATCACACCATCCATTTTATAGCATGAAAACATTTCATAAAGGCTTGTTCTTGTGCGAGTTTTGAAGAAAATCAATAAAACATTTTAAGGGATTCAATCAAACATAAATGTGTATATCCCAAAACATTTTAATGCAAGTTCACTCACTTGTCTTTGTTGATTCTTAAAGCAACTCCAACTTCGACTAATGCCCCGAATGGTGATGTGGGGTTTCGGTGGAGCCTATCACACATTAGCTTCACAATCAACTTAATCACATAACCATAATTCTAAAAGCTATCTCCTAAATCATATTCCACTAGTTATTCCTAGCTAGCTTTCAACTACCATCAAGTGGCTATTTTTTTGCACTATTATAATCACACCAAAATGAATAAACTACCTCAACTACAAAACACTCATAAATCTAACTATTAATCATTCTCAACAACTAAAATATTAACTCAATTTCGATGCTCACCTTGCTAGATTTGCAATTAAATATCTCCTCAAGAATTCCCAACTATTATAGAAGGTCTTTCTTTCTCTTTCTAAAACCCTAGTTAGTGAGAGAAAGTATTGATCTAAGACATTTCAAGGGTTTTAAGGTGAAAGAGTGAAAGAGCATAAGAGGTTCTATAAAAAAAATGCACAAAAGCATGAAAATGAAGGCTAACTTGAGAGAGTTATGGAAGCTTAAAGGGTACTCCCATGGAAGGTGAAGAAATGTGGGATGGGAGGAAGAAGAAGAAGATGAAGTGCTGAAAATATGAGGAAGGTGCTGGAGAATGAAGATATTTATAGTTAAATCTTATCCAATTGTTCATGAAATTACAAAAATGCCCTTAGCAATGCCACTTGTCTTCCTCTTGTTCTTGTGAAATCTTTTACTCTTTTGACATTAGGGAAAGGTCCAAAATTCTTTGAAAGAGGTTCCTTAAGTAGCCCCCAAAAGTCCTAGCTTCAAAAACCCCAAAATCTTGTTATTTGTAGAATTTACGGTGAGGGCCGTGACTCTCAATTTCTAGTGCCGCGACGCTCAAACATTCTGCCAATTTCGGTTCTTCTAGCATAGTTCTTTCACTTCAACAAAGATTTTGACTACCTTCTTGCCAGAACTGGGAAAAGTGATAAACATCAAAGTTGTAGCCCTGCCTCCTAGCTTTCTAATGGTACAAAAATCATGTTATTGGAACTTCTGTAGTGGGAGATATACTTGAAAACCCGAAATATATGCAAATAAGGCTACTGTTCATTATGCACCTTTCTTCGCCAATTAAAATTATTTTTGATCCTACTCCTATAACGACATAAGATAATTATAAGTAACATAAAACTAGCATCATTAGCTCAAATTAAACCTTTAAACATAAGTTTCACCTCGAGTTATGCGTCTATGAAGATTGAGGTTTCACACATAAGCTTTATTAGCCACTATATCAAAGTACGGGGTACTACAAAACTTATATGGAGTTAACCATAGTCCCTCAAGATCGAAAAGAGAGCTCTGATACCATGTTAAAAATAAGGAAGAATAATGCTTTGTTAAAGGATAGTAAAACAAAGGTGAATAGAGGAATTGCTTTGTTATTAATGAAAAAGGTGTTGCATTCACATTGATAAGAACAACCAAAATTTATCAAGTGATACAATATTAATTGAACACTAACATTGTTCTTGATCCATTAACAAGTGTAAAACATTTAACAAAACAACTTCATGCAGCTTAACACGTAAAGACATAGAGTTTAAACAAAAAAACTCCTATTCTTGCATAGAATCCTAATGGATTACATATGCTTTCATGTCCACGTGGATGCAAGCATTACAAGTTAACAAAATTGTAGTGCAACCAACCATGGCATCAACTTTCTTCAAGTTGCTTAGTTTGTTTTTGTTAGCATCAATGGTATCTGCTAGTGATCTTGACATCATATTAGACTTCTTAGCGTTTGCAAACTCTATAGCCCTTGATGGAAATTTCTTTACCTTCATCGGACTTCACAGTATATACGATGTTGACTATCCACCAAACTTCAAGGTTACAAGAGCTAGCACAGTGGAGTTCCCTGCCCTTAATGGCCAGAGTGTCTCCTTTGCATCATTGGAGTACCTTACAGGCACCCTCAACCCACCCCACATCCACTCTCGTTCTGTTGAGCTTCTTATCGTTGTTGATGGAAGCCTTGAGGTTGGTTTTGTTGACACAATCGGCAAGCTTTACACCCAAGCCCTCCAGGTTATGGATATCTTTGTGTTTCCGAAAGGACTTGTTCATTACCAATACAATCCTAGCCCTGATCAACCTGCCATGGCTATTTCTACCTTTGGTAGTGCAAATGCTGGAACTGTTTCTATTCCATCCACTGTTTTTGTCACTAGCATTGATGATGATGTTCTAGCCAAAGGCTTTAAAACTGATGTTGCTACCATTCAGAAGATCAAGGCCGGTCTTGGAGCCAAGGCCAAGATTTGAAGCACCATCTTATTCTTCAAGTAATAAATAGCAAGCCTGCTACCATTCCAATAATTCATATCTTTATTTGATTCTGCCTCCATGATGTTTTGTAGGCAAAGATAATTGCAGAAAACCAAATGTAGTAATCATGTTGAGTTTCATTAATAGTTTTATACTGTTACACCATGTTTATATAGAAATAAAATTGGTTTGAATGATCTAATAAACCTTGTGGAAAGGAAATCCTTGGCTTGCCTAGGTTTTCCTTTTACCTTTTTGGTTTTTTTAAATTCTTGTTGTCCTGGTTTTATAATTTGAATCAATAAGTATTTGACATCATTCAAGGAAACCATAGAAATTTTAAGGTAACGCCAAATTTCAAGGATGTTCCATTTGGTTGCAAAGAAATCGAAGATAAGGATAACACTTTTGCCCATCACATGAACAGTGGGCAGCCAAGCACTATTAAAGTTGGTTCAGGTTACGTTGGCTAATCAGGAATTGATTTCTCAGTTAAGAAACATAGAGACAAAGGCTGCTGACCAATGTTGATTTTCAAAAGGGTCCAAGAAATTGGATTGTAAACTTAGTCCCCAAGAAAATTTGTCCTTCTTCACTAGGATTATTATCTTTATGATTGATCAGATAATTGTTTTTATATGAACTCTTTTCCTGTAACTTTTATCCTGCTATAGTTTATTGATCACCAAGGAAATCTTTCCTAATGTAGCTTGCTAGGAAGCAAATGGACTGATGTGAATTTTATTTCTTTGAACATTATATTTTCAGCAATATGCTTTCGCAAAACATAGAAGACATAAAACACTCCAGGTTCTTCTGTGGGCTCAAAACACAGACGAGGGAACTGAACGCAAGGGTAGGTTTTAAGTCTGAAAGTTTCTAGCTCTATAATATACACATGAAGTCATTGTTTGATTTTCTTTCCAATAATCTTCATCCATGGCCCTTTCTGCACCGTCTGAAAACTTAGAATTGAAGAAAAGAAAAACTGAGAATTCATAACAAATTAATCTTTAATGCGAAAGGAACACAATTATATTTTGATGCATCTTGATGGTTCAATTTATTAAGATAACTAAGTCACTTTAACAGTACAAAGAAACTGATAAATTCCCCTTTTGCCACGGAATAAGACCAACAAATTAAAAATCAGAAATTTTGGAACGTTAATAGTTCAGGATCTCCAACTCAGGCCTTAGGTGCAAGCCCTGCCTTGAGCTTTTGAATCGTGGCATCATCAGTTTTGAAAGACTTTGCCAAGATCTCATCGTCAATGCCTGTTGTGAACACGGTAGAAGGGACCGAGACAGTGCCAGCAGCTGCACTACCAAAGGCGGAAATCGCAATCGCCAAGTCTTTCTCATCACAGTTGAACTGATAGTGGACTAATCCCTTGGGAAACACAAACATGTCTCCAGCTTGAAGTCTTTGTGTAAAGAGCTTGTTAGTAGTGTCAACGAACCCGACTTCAAGGGTCCCGTACGTGAGAAACAAAAGCTCCGCGGCTCGGGGATGGGTGTGCGGAGGGTTGACTGAACCCGCAGGGTACTGCAACACAGCATAAGAAACACTTTGTCCATTAAGAGTAGGGAATTCAGCCATGGTTGCTTTTGTTACTGTGAAAGTTGTTGGTGGGTCAGAGGTAACGAGTGACCTCATGCCGGTATAGGTGAAAAACTTTCCATCCAACTGAGTAGCATTAGTTCCATCTGGAACCAAAAAATCAGAGGTGATATCTGGATCTCCACATATTGCTACTTGGAAAAAAGGGAAAGCAAGTGCCAGAGCTAGGAAAAACTGTTGCTTGAAGGTCAAGGCCATGACGGAAAAACCAGGGTAGTAACGAACGAAATGCTTAAACAGTGCTGCTATGGCTTTCAGCAAGGTTGTACATATACCTTTTTTTTTTCAACAAAATATACAACAGAGATCAGATGGTAGTGCATGTAAATATTCATCATTCATATACAGAAATGGTGGATAAATATCCTCACACCTAGGTTGTATATATACTTAATTTGCAAACGTTACACTAAACAATTCCTTTGGTATTGTCAAATAAATTTTCTTTTTGACAGCTAATCCTTAAAGTTCATGACCAAGACAACAGTTCTCAACATCAAAATTATAGGCTCGGCGTTTTCTTGTCTATGCTCCAAGGTTTCTTTACTCGGAATTTCGAATGTTCTTTTAACCGATCCAAAGATGATTTAGCTTGGGCATGTCTATGTATCCTCTCTTGATTTAATCGGAAGGAAATCGTTTCCAAGAAGACAAATTAAGTCATAAAAGTCAAGGCATACCGAGTGCCAATAATACCTTTTGTTTTCTACCAACGACCAGATCCTGGAACATTACAATTTAGGTCCAAATCTCATTTAAGTTAAGTTCAACTCAATTTTATATTTTATTTGTTTGTTTGGTTTATCTTTCTCATATAATTGTTATGATTTTGCATGGGGATTAAAAGAAATTCAGTAATTCTTTCATATTATTTGACATCTTTTTTACAAAAAAATAAAAATCAAGTCCATAATTGCTTTTGTACTAGGTTAATATTAATGATAAGGTATAATAATTCGAACTCAAAATCCTTCCAAATAGAACATAGCTGAATGGTTTTATATAAAAAAATTACTATGATAAATAACACTAAAATTAAATTATGATCTATCTTTGCTAATTTGACACGTGTCTTCTTTTAGTTGTCTAGGCCTCTTGTTTTTAATCTTTGCTTGGGCTTTTATTGGGCTGGATATTGGACCCATAACTTTTCAGATCCGGAAAAATCTAAAATCTAATATTAGGTTTATCATAATGATTCCCAAAATTAATAATTGGGTTAGTCCAAACGTGCATGTCTCTTTTTAATTTTTTATTTTGACAAAATTAATGTTCAAAGGTGAAAGGTAATGTTTTTACAAAATTGTTTAAATATTTTATTTATTATATATATTTTTAAAAATTTTGATTTTTTATTTATAATTTTAAAAACTTTTTATTTATTATATATATTTTTTAAATAATCCCTTCAAAATATTTTTTTATTTAATAATTAATATAAATAAAAAAAAATTGACCCCACAAGTCGGTACTTAATTTTATGCTAATTTTTAAGTTTTTGACCTTTTTCTCTTTCTTTCTTTTTCCTTTTTTATTCTTTTTTTTTATTTTAACTTTATTCTTTTCTCTGTAACTTAACATAGAAACACACTTTATTCTTCAAAAAAGATTGATGAGCTTGTGAGCTTAGATAAGAAAGGATGGGACCACTCACTACCACTGTACGAAATTAAGAAGTGGTAAAGTTTTTTTTATCTTTTTCTTTGTATTTATATTATTTAACTATTTATACATTTAACCATTCTGTGAAATCCTGTATATCATATTTAACTTCTTATTCTTTATGCATTATAATTTTATATTTAGTATTTAAGTTTAAATAGAAATAAAATAAAAATATTAGATATTGACTGCATTAAAATTTTTTAGATTTAATTAAAGTATAAGTAAGTTGAAAACAATTGACAAATTCTTTAAAAGAAAAAATATAAATTGTCCAAATGATTTTTCTACACTTGAACCACTAAGCCTTAATGCTTCAACTCATGAATAAGAACAATATGAATCAAAACATCCAAACTCAATCCTAAAGAAATTGTTGATTAAGTTTGGCATATTAATTTTAAAAATTTTTAGCTTTCATTCTTCTTCGTCTTTGCCCCCAACAAAAGTTGGATATCTCCATCCTTGTTAATGTTGTTATGATTATTTCTTTGATGAGAGTACAACATGTACAAATCACTTACAAGTAAAAGAAAAGTAAATATTATGAATATCAACCTCACTGCTAATTGCTACCAAAGAATGGCTTATTTATCAATGGTTGAAGAATCTCATCAATCGAACTTCTATAGCTCGAGTTATGCTCAAATTACTACAGCATGGTCAGAAATCTCTTGAAGCATCTTTGCAATATTCTTTGCCATTTGAACCCCACATGCTTGCACACTTTCAATAACAATTGACTAAATCAATAGAGGATAAAAGTAAGATTTTTATATTGAAAATAAGCTAAAAGAGCTAAATTAAAAATACTCACACATGCATTAAGCTAATTAATAAAAAGATGTAAAAACTACATACAAATGACTAACAAGCAAGAGGATTTCTTTCTTTTTTAGCTCAACAAAGTGCAAGATAACTCTATAAAATAGAGTTATTAGTACTTGTGGTGAAAAGACCATAAATGATAATGGCACAAGATTTGTGTCGGACCACAGAATTAATGTGTTATACGAATATTAATATTCAATGAAAACAATTCCACACTTTATGTTGAGAAGTTTCATAATTGAGTGATGGTGCTAGTTGTTTGTGAATATATTATACTATATGTATATTGTATAAATGTGGTCGATGACAAGCCAACATATGTTGATTGAAAGGCTTATTTAGGCCTAGTGGGCCATACCCACGTAGACCAATGCACTAGTTATGTCCCAAAAATGGTATGTGACAGTAGTAAATTCACTTGGAGCAATAATAAAGAAGTGACAACTTTTTGAAGGTTTGATATAATCTTGATTGTGTTGGGAGTAGATCTTTGTGCATGCATGTATTTGCGTAAACTATAGATTTTCTAAAATTTTTCTAATTATAGAAGTAAGCAATCCAAATACACAAGTAGAACAACACATCATGCATCAAGCAAATCGATTTAATCACAACTAAAGTTCAAGAATCATAATAGATTAGAAATCATAACTTTTCTTTTCAAGATTCTTGATTATTAACTCCTAGTGAATTGTAGTAAATTCACCACCACATCAAAGATTGATTTCTCAACCAAATTGACTTATCACTTATTCTTCAAGAATGCTTTCAACTTGAACCTTGAGTGGACAAAGTGTGTGTTAGTGCCATAAGCTCAATAAGTATAGTTCTAAGAGGGAGGTGAATTAGACTATTGTAAATATTTTGAAGAATTTCCTTCCAATTTCAAGAAAATAAAATTCCTTGAAGTAAAATTCGCCTTTTTATGAATAATAAAGATCATTGATTTCCTATCAAATAAGAGAAGTTAGAAACACAAATGACATTGAAGAAGTGAAAAAGAAAAATCAGCACAATAATTTTATAAAGGTTCGGCCTCCTTGCCTATGTCCTTTTTTTTAGATTCACTAAGGAGTTTAAAACCCATTATTAGAAAAAGACTTGATACAATTCCTTTTATGGATCAAGCACAACCTTTCCATACAATGCCTTTTATGGTTAAAGGACAACCACTCTACTTTTTATCTTGGGTTAGATATAACCACTTAAATACTATCTTTTCAATTGGTTCAGGTATAACTACTTAAATGAATACAATGAAAGAAATTTTAATGTAGCTAGAGTGCCTCTTGAAGGCCGAATAACAAGTTAAGTACAATATTTGGTGAGGGAAAGAATAAGCAATGAAGGCTCAATAAATGATACAATAGAAGACTTAAATGCCAAAAGAGATGTACATAGAGTAATAAATGATTTAAGCTGAAATTTTTTCTAGGAGTTGTGTTTTAAAGTCTTCCAACCTTCTTAAATGTGGTAGGACCTTGAATTTATAGTTGCTAAAGCTTTAGAGGTGGTTGAGAGTGCATTAAATGTGAAAATAGTCGTTCAACATATTCTTCCAAGCTCCAACGGTTATCATCTATCAATAGATTTCTCGATCTATCAATATATTGCCTTGCATAATTTTCAAATTTGCACCGATCTATCGATAAATGTAAGTATCTATCGATAGATTCAACTCAAGATTATTTTGAAGTATCCTTGAGCGGCTATCTATTGATAGATGTTGTGCATTTATCGATAGATGATAGATGCATGTCAGGGACCTTTTGAACTATCCTTAGGTAGCTGTATATTGATAGATATTGTGTTATATTCAAGTCAGAGTCCTTTTATATTATTCATGGTTGACTACCTATTGATAAATACGGTGAATATACACTTGAAAAGCAAACGTAATATATCCAATATTACATGACACATAAAAATGAGATGCACAAGTAGCCATCCAACGTAGTAGTCCAAAATTGAAACGAAGAGATGTCTCTTGTGAGAACACATCTTGGTGTTAGAAATCAAGAATAGAACTTAGCTTCCAAGTCTTGTTGGTGCTATAATACCTCACTATTTTACATCTCCAAGACATCTATACATGTGGTCAACCTAGAGTCCATTGTTTCCATATAAGAAAGAATTCTAATGAAGGCATGCTCAGCATTGAAGATGGTGGACAGAGGTGCATTAGGTTAGTCACTAGTTGGGCCACTAGGATATGTTGCTTCATTAGTTTTTGATGATAATAAAACATTCCCACTCATTTGTGTCTAATATCTTTACTTGAGTGTGTAGGACAAAAATTGTATGCCAAGAATAAATCAATAATTCGAAGGCACATATCAAAAATCATATGATTAAGGAGCTACAATTGATCAACAAAACAAAAGCCTCTTAAATAGATAATGAAGGGTGTTAGTTAGCTAAAATTCAAATTAGAAGTTGGCGGGCTCAAGAGGATTGAGAGAAAGAGAAGACTTAGTCGACCAAGAAATAAGTTAGTCAATTAAGAGCTTACTGTAAAAAATTTGGACTTCAAGACAAAAATAACTTATTGCCAGAAACTGGGATCAGAAAACAGAGATGACTTAGTCGACTAAGATCATTGTCACGACCCAAATTTCGGACCATGACCGACGCATGGGCCCAATGGACGTAGTCCACTAAGACCAAGCAACCCTATTAATCTGATATGGTCATCATTCCATCATAAACTGTTAAGTCACATTTCATAACTTAGGATCAAAATAGTGATAAACATTGCCGACTCGTACTGACATTACTCATTTAAAATATACATACATTGTCTACGACATGTATTCTAATAATTTACATTAAGTTTTTCTATACATATCAAAGGAGAGTCGATGTCCAGCGGAGAAACTCGACGAATGTACAGCTACTGAATGCCGAGACACCTACCAATAGTCGAGTCTACAAGGACACCTCGTCCTAGTTACCGGCTACCTCGTGACCTGAAAACATGAAGTTGAAAACGGTGAGTATAAACCCAATGAGTGAACAAGGAAGGGAACAAGCAACAATAGGGAAGAATTTAAAATCATGATGCACTTGTTTTAAAACAATGCAATTTAATTTCATTCATATTAACAACCCCTCATCAAACCCTTAAATGATTAATCACTTGGTAATGATGAACCCATACATAACAAATAATTTGAAAAATGAAGGCTTCAGTGATATGCAAACAAGTCAAATGCGACAACGAATCTTCGTTGCAGCAGAAAGGCATTCTCACTGCAGCGTAGAATGAATTATCGCTACAGCGACTTTGGGATTTAAGTTATTAGCCGAACGAGGGTTTTTCAACTGGTTGAGGGTTTCTCACCAAACCTCCTCATTTTAAACTTAAATCATTTATTCCATAATGTTGGAAATCCATGCTCAAATATGGTAGCAAAGAAGTGGAAAATAGGGCAACGATTGATCAAGATGTGAGACAAAACAGAAAGTTTTTTGCTGCAGCGAAATTCCTACCCCAAGACAGAAACTTTCTCGCTACAGCAAGTTTCTGCCAAGCCACCCTCCAAAAACTCGAGAGTTTCACACTGCAGCGAGAATGAATTTCGCTGTAGCAAGAACAGAGCAACAAGAGAAAAGTTTCCCTTCACTCAACAAAAAGGCCATCTTGCTAAACCAACAAAATCAACATAAAACACATGAAAATTCCCAAAGTGCAATGTATCAAATTTCACATATATGTCAATCATATATCATATTCATGAGCTTTCATTTCATAAGTATAGATATGCATTATTACATAGATAAACATCAATATCATCATAATCACACCCTACTCATGTACATCCCCCCACATCGTGCACATAGCCGGTGCCATCATGTGCATCCCCCCACATCGTGCACAATCAGTGCCATTGTGTACATCCCCCCACATCGTGCACACGGGCACTATCATCATCTATCTCTCATGCCACCATCATCACCGGCATGTGCATCCCCCAATCGTGCACACACACGGTTACAGTCATCATACACAATATCAATCATCATGCACAACACACACACACACACACATATATATATATATATATATATATATATATATATATATATATATATATATATATATATATCATCATAATGCAATAGTGCATGAATACATAGCAATCACATATCACAACATAAAACCATTTAGCAAAAGCTTGTTCCCAAGGCACTTGTTTTTATGAAAAAAACTTGATAATTCATTCAAATGTGTGGCAAATACATTATATTCCCCAAAATAAATTTTGAAGGCAGTTCACTCACCGGCATATTGCTGAGCCTTTAGCTGACTCTAATTCCCCTAGTGATCCAATTAGGGTGATGGGGCTTCGTTAGAATCTACCATCAAATTAACATTACCATAATGTCAATTCATACTTATAAACCCTAAAAGTTATCCTTTAGCAAGCTTTCAATTGCCACTTTAAATGGCTATCTATGTTCACTATCTTAATCACTATAAAATGAATGAACATCCTCAAAAATAAAACAACTCATAATCCTAATTACTAGCCATTATCCACAGCTAAAAACAAAGCTTAGTTCATCACTCACCCTAGGGTTTCTTTCTAGTTGAATTCTCTTCCAATAGCTTCCAAACAAATGGGGTAATTCTCTCTTTCTCTCTTTTGAATGCCCAACTAGTGAGAGAAAGTATGAAAATAAGATTTATCAAGGGTTTTGAAGTGAGAGAGTGAAAAAATACAACGGATTTAGTCAAAAGGGCATAAAGGTATGAAAATTAAAGCTAGAGAGAGAAAATTATGCAAGCTCCATATCAAGCTTCCATGGAGGTTGGAAATAACGTGAATTAAGAGGAGAAGAAGAAGAAGAAGAAGCTGGTAGAATTTCAAGAAGCTGCTAAAAGGAGAAGATATTTATAGCTCAAATTTATTCATTCCCTTGAAATTACGAAAATGCCCTTGACTAGTTAGCTTGTTCTCATGCAACCCTTTGTGCAATCTTTTTTACTGTTTTAACACTGAGACTAAGTCCATAATGGTCTAGACATGCTCAAGTTAGCAAAACTTTTAAAAGTTTGACTCGATGTGCAAAATGACCATTTTGCCCCTATTATGAAAATTATTGTCATTTCTAGTTTGCTTCGTGTTTTCATCATTACACATCATTTATGTGGTCTTATGCCTATTTAGATCTTAAAATATCATAAAACTTTCTTCTGGGAGCTTATTAGAGAAAATGACAAAACTACCCCTAGCTTGTGTTATTGTGTCTATGCCTAGTTACAAGCCTATAAAGGTTGAGGTCTCACAATCATTTTGTCAAAACATTTGAATTGAGCACTAGAAGACAGATTAAAGACCAAAACTGCCACCAAATTGTTTTCAATGGTCCAAAACTATCTAACACCTATCAAAGCTGATTTTTCAAGTATTTAAGAGGCTCTCAACGGCTAGAAAATTGATCCGAGGCTTCCAAGTCCAAATAGAGCTCAAAAATTGTAAAAACCTTTAGCATACTTTCTGCATTTCACTCCAATTCTTGTAAAAGATTTAAGCACTTTGCTTTGTACCACTTAGATCAAGTTAGTGATCATAGGTACACCTTTATTTCTCTTCTTCTTGTATACTTAGAATGTGCGAGATACTCTAAGGGAATTTATTCAAGCTTGGATTGCTTCATTGGGTGTATAGGTTCTAACTTAGCCTAGAAAAGTTATTTTGGATTTTGGTTGATCTCAGGAAAAACCATTGTAAAAGGTTGTGGCTGAGCTTGCTAAAAGCCATTGTAAAGCTTGGTGGGAGCTTGGGAATTCCACTGTTTTTAGTGATTTGATTCGAAAATCCTTGGTTGAACAATCAAGGTAATGGATGTAGGTCTTTGACTGAACCACTCAAAATTCTGGTGCATTGTCTGCTCTATTTTTGTTTATACTTTCATTCTCTCTTAAATTATTCCCTCATCTTGCTTCAGACTACTCATTATTAATTCTCAACTTGCTTGAAATTAGAAGTCAATTTAGTAAGAGCCAAAAAGTGCTATTCACCCCCTTTAGCACATTTACTTAGGACCAACATGATATGCGCTTAGCTCACCCTTATTGTTGGCTCCATTAGTTTTTAATGATAATAAAACATTCTCATTCATTTGTGTCTAATATCTTTACTTGAGTGTGCAGGAAAATTAATATATGAAATTAATCATTTAACTCCTCAAAGAGTGTATCAAAAGAAAAAGAGAAATAAAAATAACAAGATGTAACTATCTAACAAGGAGGAAGCCTATTGGTGATACAAGGAAGAATATTGGTTGACCAAGTTTCAAATTGGACGAATGGCGGGCTAAAGAGTTTGAGAAACAGAATCAACTTAGTCGACCAAGTTAGTCGACTAACTGCTCTTTGCCAGAATCTGCAACCTGAAACAGAATCAACTTAGTCAACTAAGAGCTCTCTGTCTGCAATTTGAACTAGAGTACTACAAGACAGATTAACAGCTAGAACTCATCCTCAACTGTTTCCAACAGACATAAAACTACCAAACTGCCATCAGATTTGCTTCTCCAAGTATAAAAAGGTTTTCCAACAATTAGAAACTAATTTTTTAGAAGCCTTGAAAGAGATTTGAGCCTTAGAAAGTTGAAAAACCAGAAAAGCTTCATGCACTTGTCTACACTTGAACACCTACTCTTTGCATCTGTATTTAGCACTCAATCTTGTACCACTCAGATCAACCAGTGATCATAAGTACATTCTTTTTTTATTTTTCTTGTATTCTTAGAGTGAAGAAGTCACTCTAAGGGGTTGTTCAAGCTTGGGATAGCTTGATTGTTGTAGGTTGTGGTTAAGCCTTGAAAAACCACTTTGGGTTTTAGTTGAGCCCATGAAAAACTAGTGCAAAAGGTTTTGGCTGAGCTTGGTAAAAGCCATTGTAAAGCTTGGTGAAAGCTTGTGAATTTCACAGGGTTCTTAGTGGATTTGTGGGAAAATCCTTGGTTGAAAAATCAAGGTAGTGGATGTAGGTTTTGGACCGAACCACTCTAAGTTGTTGTGCATCTTATACTCTATTTTTCATTTTCTTAAGTTCTGAAAATTAGTTTCCAATATTGTTAAGAGCCAAATTGTGCTATTCACCCCCCTCTAGCACATATTATCAAGACTAACAAGTGGTATCAGAGCTAGTTCCCTATTATTAAGGCTTAACATTCTTTGGGAGGATCCAAATGGCTCTCAAAAAATTAGTAGTGGCTAAGGGACAATCAACAAACAAACCACCTCTATTTGATGGCTCTAATTACCCTTATTGAAGCATTAGAATGTCAATTTACATTAGAGCTATAGACTATGAAATATGGGATGTCATAACTGATGGACTCTTTATGCCCTCAACCGTGAATGTTGTGACAAATGAGTTGATGCCCAAGCCAAGGTTTGAATAGACAGAGGCTGAAACTAAGAAAGTTCAAATAAACTTTAAAGCCATCAACACATTGCATTGTGCATTAACCCCCACTAAGTTTAACAAAGTCTCAACCTGTACAACAGCTAAACAAGTGTGGGAGAAACTTAGAATAATCCATGAAGGGACTTCTCAAGTCAAGGAGTCCAAAATTGCCCTCTTAACACATAATTATGAAATGTTCATAATGAAACCTGGTGAAGACATCACCAGCATGTTTGATAGATTTACAAACATCACAAATAAATTGAGTCAGCTAGGCAAGCCTATTCTTGAACATGAATTAGTAAAAAGACTACTTAGGAGTCTATAAAAAAACTAGAAGCCTAAAAGACTGCCATTAGAAAGGCTAAAGATCTTAACATCATCACACTTGATGAGATTTGTGGTTCTCTTCTTACTCATGAGCTGGAGCTTAAGGAAGAAGAAGAAAAAGACCGAAGGGAAACAAAGGAAAAGAAAAAGAGTATTGCACTTAAAGCCAGCATCCTTGAAGAATAGTTGGAAGATCTTTCCTGTGATGATGATGAAGAATTAGTTTTGGTTGCAAGAAAATTCAAAAGCTAATGAGCAGAAGAAACCGAAAACTAGCTAGAAGAGGTTTCAGGAAAGACCAAGGTGCCTCATGGAAAAACAGAAACAAAATTGACTATAACAAAAATGAGGAGCTCATCTACTACGAGTGCAAGAAACCTGGTCACTTCAAGTCTGAATGCCCATTGCTGAAAGATGAAACTCCCAAGAAAAATAAGAAATCCAAGAAAGCAATGGTGGCTGCTGCATGGTCGAACAGTGACACTTCAAGCTTTGAAACTGATGATGAAAAATCTGAGGAAAGAGCAAACATTTGTTTAATGGCACAAGAGAATGAAACAGGGGTATCCTCATCCCCCTGCATTAATTCTTATGATGATTTACAAGATGAGTATGAGTGCCTTTATAATGAATTTGAAAAACTTTTTTCAAAATACAAATCATTAAAGAAAAAGGCTACATTACTTAAAAATGATTTGAAACAAGTCAAACAAGAATTTACTTCTGTTTTTGAGTAAAGAAATATTTTGCAAGTTGAGTTAGAACACTCAAAAATAGACTTTGAGGTTTTAAAACAAGAGTTGGAAAATAAGTCTGAAGCTTTGCATATAATTCTTGATGAAAACATAGCTTTTAAATGTTTGAAAAATGAATCCTCAAAAAGAGATGTATACCACAATAAAAATTCAGCTAAAGCATTACCTAGATGTTATAATTGTGGTAAACATGGTCATTTATCATATGATTATTTTAAGAAAAGAAAAGTGCAGAAAGTTAAGAAAATCTGGGTTCCTAAGGGATCCTTTGTTGCAACTAACACTCAAGGACTCATCAAAGTATGGGTACTTATAAAGAAAAACTGAAATTATATTTTGTAGGTTGAGCTGGACTTAAAGGAGACATGTTCAAGAGCTCAACTCAAGAAGAAACAGCCTTGGTACTTGGACAGTGGCTGTTCACAGCACATGACAGAACATGAAATGTTGTTTGCTCAGTTGGATAAGAGAAAGGGAGGAACCGTATCCTTTGGAGATGATTCAAAAGGCAAAATCCATGGTATAGGTACGGTTGGTAAAAATTCCCAAACTCAAATTAGTTATGTATTGTTGGTTAAAGGATTAAAGTATAATTTACTAAGTATTAGTCAATTATGTGATAAAAGATTTAAAGTATGTTTTGATTCAACTAAGTGTGAAGTGATTCATATGAGTACAAATAAAATCTCATTTATAGGAAATAGATTGAAGAATATGTATGTAAACTTTCTTAAAGATCTTGAAGTAAATAGTGAAGTATGTCTTGTTACAAATGCTGAAAATGATAGCTGGTTATGGTATAGAAGATTAGGACATGTAAGTTTGCATACTATGTCAAAATTGATTAGAAAAAATTTAATGGTTGGGTTGCCGGATTTACAATTTGAAAATGATAGAATATGTGATGCTTGCCAACTAGGAACACAAGTTAGAACATCTTTTAAGACTAAGAAGATAGTGTCAACATCCAGACCTCTTGAATTGTTACACATTGATCTATTTGGTCCAATAAGCACAACTAGCTTAGAAGGAAAATCTTATGGCTTTGTAATAGTTGATGACTATTCTAGATATACTTGGGTGTATTTTCTTGCTCATAAGAATGATGCTCTAAAAGCATTCTTAAGTCATTGTAAGAAAGTAAAAAATGAAAAAGGATTAGCCATAGTTTGCATAAGAAGTGATCATGGAGGAGAATTTGAAAATGATGAGTTTGAAAAATTTTACAATGAAAAGGGGTTGGATCACAATTTTTCTGCACCTAGAACACCCTAGCAACATGGAGTTGTAGAGAGGAAAAACCAAACATTAAAAGAAATGGCTAGGACCATGCTATGTGAGAACAACCTACCTAAATATCTTTGGGCTAAGGTAGTCAATACAACAACTTAGATTCTTAATAGAGTCTCAATAAGACCCTTGATTTTAAAGACTCCATATGAACTGTATAAAGGTAGGAAGCCAAATATTTCTCACCTTAGGATTTTTGCCTGTAAGTGCTTTGTATTGAACAATGAAAAACAGCCCCTAGGAAAGTTTGATGCAAAGAGTGATGAAGCAATATTTTTAGGATATGCATTAAACTCAAAGGCCTATAGGGTTTTTAACAAAAGGACCTTAACCGTTGAAGAATCAATCCATGTAGTTTTTGATGAGTCAAATGCTTTACAAAAAGAAGTTCATGATGATGTAGAAATCCTAGAAAAACAAATGGAGGAAATGATCTTAGAGAACAATAAAAATAATAAAGAAAGCTCACTTAGAAGAGAAAAAGAAACTCCACCTCTAGAAAATCTGCAAAAAGCAAAAAATCAGCATGATGATCTACCAAGGAGTTGGAGATTTGTAAGAGATCACCCATAAGACCAAATAATAGGTGACATTTCACAAGGAGTTAAAACTAGGAAAGCAACTAGAGAAACTTGTGAATTTTTAGCTTTTGTATCTCAAATTGAACCTAAAAACTTTGAAAAAGCTGAAAAAGAGGAAAGTTGGATAATGGCCATGCAAGAAGAACTTGATCAATTCACAAGGAGTCGTGTATGGTCATTGGTACCTAGACTTTCAAATCACCCTATTGTTAATACAAAATGGGTATTTAGAAATAAGGTAGATAAGCAAGGAAATGTAGTTAGAAATAAAGCTAGGCTGGTTACAAAAGGATACAACCAAGAGGAAAAAATAGATTATGATGAAAACTTTACCCCCGTTGCTAGGATTGAAGCCATAAGGTTGTTGCTAGCTTTTGCATGTTTTATGAATTTTAAACTGTTCCAAATGGATGTAAAAAGTGCATTCTTAAATGGATTAATTCAAGAGGAAGTATATGTAGAACAACCACCTAGTTTTGAAGACTTTAAAAAATCTGATCATGTTTTCAAACTTCATAAAGCCTTGTATGGATTGAAACAAGCTTCTAGAGCTTGGAATGAGAGGCTTTCAAAATTTCTAGTTGAAAAAAGGGTATGATAAAGGCAACATCGATACTACATTGTTCATAAAAAGATATCTAAATGATTTAATTGTTGTGCAAATATATGTGGATGATATTGTGTTTGGTGCAACTAATGAAGCTTTATGCAAGAACTTTGCAAAGGAAATGCAGGGTGAATTTGAAATGAGCATGATGGGAGAGTTGAAGTACTTCCTTGGTCTTCAAATTAAACAAAGTGAGGAAGGAATCTTCATCAACCAAGAAAGATACACTTATGATATGCTCAAGAAATTTGATATGCTGAAGCTGAAATCAATTTCCACACCAATGAGTCCATCCACCAAACTCGACTTAGATGAAAAAGGTAAAGATGTAGATCAAAAGCTCTATAGAGGTATGATCGGCTCTCTTTTCTACTTAACAGCAAGTAGACTAGATATTCAGTTTAGTGTGTGCTTGTGTGCTAGATTTCAATCACAGCCTAAAGAAACACACCTAACAGCTATTAAGAGAATTTTTAGATACCTCATAGACACTCAAGGACTAGGAATATGGTACTCTAGAGACTCAACTCTTAGCTTAGTTGGATATTCAAATGCTAACTTTGCTGGCAGTAGAACTGATAGGAAAAACACTAGTGGAACATGCCAATTTTTAGGAAGCATGCTTGTGTCGTAGTCTAGTAAGAAGCAAAACTCAATAGCTTTGTCAACAGCCAAAGCAGAGTATGTATCACTAGGTAGCTTCTGTGCACAAATTCTTTGGATCAAGCAACAATTTAAAGACTATGGAACATCTATGCACAACGTACCAATATACTGTGATAACACAAGTACAATCAATATATGAAAAAAACCCTGTGCAGCACTTTAGGACAAAGCACATTGAAATAAGACACCATTTTATTGGAGACCATGTAGTGAAAAATGATATTAAGATAGAATTTGTGAACACTTTACATCAATTAGCAGACATTTTTACCAAACCTCTGAATGAAGATAGATTCTATAAGATTAGAAGAAATTTAGGGATGATTAGTATGAAGGAATTATAGGAAAACCTTTGGCTCTCACATAGAAAACAGAGTGCATTCAGTCGACTAAGGAAATCTTAGTCAACTAAGAGTGATCTGATAGCATTAAATAATAAGACTTAGTCAGTTTAGAGAAGGAGGAGTAAAATAAGGTAAAAAATTTGGTTTACCAAGTGCAAAGAGAAAGAAAAAATACTACCAAAGGTAAATAACCAAAATTTTAGAGGGAATTTTGAAATTATAAAGAATGAAAGTAGGGCAGCACTTAAGGGAAGGTAAGTAGTTTTTCTAAGAAATAATTGCTGACAACCTCTCCTCTTCTCTCCTCTGAAACTCGTTGCTCTAAAAACAAAACCCAAATCTTCTTGTTTGCTTTTGAAACCGAATCAAACCCTCAGAAATTTTTAGAATCAAAATGTCTAGAACATCACAAAGTAAAGAGATATCAGAAAAAAAGAAAGAGAAAAAGACCAACGGAGGAAAGAACAGGAACAGAAAGTCTGAAGAAGAAATAGAAAATCATGCCTGCTTCAGTGAGAGAAATATCTGAGAAACTAAGAGAAAAGAAGCAGAAAATTGAGAAAAAAAAAGATACAGAACCCTCACTCCACAAAGGTACTAGTTTTTCTTCTTCAAAGTTCAAGAATAAGTTGCATGAATATAGGTTCAAAAATATCGAGAATGTACCAATCTCCTATAGCAAATTTATTCATTGGAAGAGTTTTAAGGAAAATGTAGAAATCCAGACTAGTTTATCTGAGTACTTTGATGAACTAAAACTAAAAGGTTATAGCACCTTTAAGAATAGGTCTTATAGTCCAAGTTTGGTTAAAGAGTTTTATTCTGGCATTGCTTTGAAAGGAAAGGAATTAATAGATTCTGATGATTATGTAGAAAATGGTTTGAATGTTTATTTGAATGGAAAAGAATTTGTTGTGACTGCTGAAGATTTAGGAAACTGCTGAAAATAGAATGTGAAGAAGGTGAGTATGAGCTCCCCGAAAAATATGATCCATCCTCATTGTGGGAGTTCATCATTGGGAGAAAGGAAAAATACTCCTCAAAAAGCAATTCGGGTCTGATTTTTACCTTTCATATTAGAATTTTACACTATTTTATAGTAGCAAATATTCATGGTAGAAGTGGAAGTCTTAGCTACATCAGCCTCCAGGACCTTTGGCTGATGGAACATGCCTTCAACGGGGTATCTCTAAATCTGGGAAGATATATGATTGAAAAAATGAGAAGTGCCCGCAGACTTGACAAAGTTAATCTACCGTATGGGAATGTCATTACATCCTTTGTACAAAAGAAAGGAATATGGGCAAAGAGGTATGATATGGACTTGGTAAAAACCAGAGATCAAGCTATTTATTATGGGAGTTTGGTTAAAATGGGGTATATACTCGATCACGAAAGGTTCATTAAGAACCCCAAGATTGGTCCAAGAAAAGAACACAACCTACCTGCTCAACCTGAAGGAGCCTCTTCTAGATTCTCAAATGAAGTTTTTTTCAACTTGCTCATGAGGATTGTTGGAAAGTTGACTGACCAAGGAGAAAAGCTACAGAAAATTGAAGAGAGAATCACTGAGATGGAAAACAAGCTGAAGGAGAAGGAAAACATTCCATCTGAACCTGTGGCTACAGACAACTTTGCAACATTTAGCACTGCACTAGCATAGCAAGGTGCTAAAGGTTCAGCTATGTCAGCAAAAAAATCTGCTCCTCATGTTGGAAGTTATGGCATTCAAGCTGAAGGTTCCATTTACAAATCTGTCAGTCCTATTCTGCAGACTGAAGACTCTCACCAAAGGGATGATTAGCCAGCTAAGACACCTTCTCCTGAACTTCAAAGCAAAATGAATCAAAACAAGGGACTGAAGTGGTTTGTTCAGAAACAGAGAAACACCAGGCCTTTCCTCCAAATTCAGAGGAAGTTTCCATTATGGATGTCTTCCACCAAATGGTTAACGAGGGACAAGCTGAAAAAGACACTACTAGGATAGAAACTCAAAACCCTCTCATTTTCCTTTAAACCCTTTCTATGACACTGAATCCTCACCCTCTGACACATCAGATGAATAGAAGCCCCTTCCTTTGATGCTGACAAAAAGAGGGAGTAGAATGGGTCCAAGAACTAAAAAATAAATTTTAAAAAAATGTTAGGGTGGAGGAACCAAAAACCTAGGAAAGAAGAGAAAGCAGAATCAAGAGTAGGACCTTACAAAAATAGGAGATAGGAAGCAAAATTGTCCGAGGGCAATTTCAAAATACTTTTTATTAACTGCTATTTGTGCCATGGTGGCACTTGAACACTTAAGTTTAATTTTATTGTTTATATAGTTGTGTGTGAAAAGTTAATGCTAAAATGTCTATATTGTTTAACTGCTATAAATTGAAGTCTGCTGATATTTTATTATCTTGGTATTTGTACTGTCATGAACAAAATCTGCTGAGACTATGATGACATTGATTTACAAGCTGATAAATGATTTTCAATGTGGCATTGAGAATAACTTCTGTTTATAAATAGATATAGATGTTGTGTATTGAATGTCAATTGAATTATGAAGGGAATAGATAAAATCTGATGACTGTATGCTGCTATCATCTGTCAACATTCATTGCTGTAAATCATTCTAGATTTCTACACATATATATACACATATATAGTCTAAGTGTATAATGTCATTCTCTCCATATGACAAGAATAAAATATGCTAGAATAAAGTAAGCAAAATATGCACACATTAAGAGGGAGCATATACTTAGGGGGAGCAATCCTCATTTTCTACAGAAAACTAAAAAGACTAAAAGGATACTATGCTGTCAATCAATGAATGTTTTGTCATCATCAAAAGGGAGAGATTGTTGGCTCCATAAGTTTTTGATGATAATAAAACATTCCCATTCATTTGTGTCTAATATCTTTACTTGAGTGTGCAGGAAAATTAATATATGAAATTAATCATTTAACTCCTCAAAGAGTATATCAAAAGCAAAAGAGGAATAAAAATAACAAGATGTAACTATCTAACAAGGAGGAAGCCTATTGGTGATACAAAGAAGAATATTGGTTGACCAAGTTTCAAATTGGAGGAATGGCGGGCTGAAGAGTTTGAGAAACAAAATCAACATAGTCGACCAAGTCAGTCGACTAACTGCTCTCTGCCAGAATCTGTAACCTGAAACAGAACCAACTTAGTTAACCAAGTCAGTCGACTAAGAGCTCTCTGTCTGCAATATGAACCACAGTACTACAAGACAGATTAATGACTAGAACTCATGCTCAACTGTTTTCAACAGACATAAAACTACCAAACTACCATCAGAGTTGCTTTTCCAAGTATAAAAGGGTTTTCCAACAATTAAAAACTAGTTTTTTAGAAGCCTTGAAAGAGATTTGAGCCTTAAAAAGTTGAAAAACCAAAAAAACTTCACTGCACTTGTTTGCACTTAAATGCCTACTCTTTGCATCTGTATTTAGCATTCAATCTTGTACCACTCAGATCAACCAGTGATCATAGGTACCTTCTTTTACTATTTTTCTTATATTTTTAGAGTGAGGAAGTCACTCTAAGGGGTTGTTCAAGCTTGGGATAGCTTGATTGTTGTAGGATGTGGTTAAGCCTTGGAAAACCACTTTGGGTTTTAGTTGAGCCCGTGAAAAACTAGTGTAAAAGGTTTTGGCTGAGCCTGGTAAAAGCCATTATAAAGCTTGGTGAAAGCTTATGAATTTCACTAGTTCTTAGTAGATTTGTGGGAAAATCCTTGATTGGAAAATCAAGGTAGTGGATATAGGTCTTGGACCGAACAACTCTAAATTGTTATGCATCTTATACTTTATTTTTTATTTTCTTAAGTTTTGGAAATTAGTTTTCAATATTGTTAAGAGTCAAATTGTGCTATTCACCCTCCCTCTAGCACATATTATCGGGACCAACACTTATTCCCTACATTTCCCTCATAACCCTCATCATCAAATATCGAAATATTGACTGTCCCATTCCTTACCCAAGTGTTGTTTTTTAGCTTAACACCCATCTTTTTAATGTTGTGCTCATTGATAGGATTGAATAAGGCATGGGTTTTGGGTGGATCATAGTGGGTGTCAACAGTGAAGTAGTCAATAATTTCACTGATCAACATGCCATAAAAGAGGTTTTTGATGCCCTTTTGTATGGTATGGAGCATGTCATCCGTGATAAATTTGGCCAGATCAATGTGGCTATTGCATTTGATATCAAAAAGGAACCAAAGGTCATTTTGGGTGATAGTGGAATAGTTTGAGCCGTGAGGGCGGATGGTGTGGGTAATGGTAAAGTGTAAAACTCAATAAAAAAATCATAACCTCGTATAAGTAAAATGGATGTTACCATCATCAAAAACATACTAGAGATCATTTTGCCAAGTATAAATTTAAAGGATTCAATATAAGAGAGCATGAGTGACAAGAATACATTTTCCCATGACATGAGTGACAAACCTATTGCCATGGTTTACTATTTCACCATATTCCAAGTTGAGGAATTTTTGGGTGGCATTCAAGTAAAAGACTCGAACTAAGTTTTCATAGTATTTCCTATTCAATTTTAGATAGTGTGTCCATCCTAAGTATTCAAAGCTGGCAAGGTAAGGAAAATTAATGGACTCTAAGCAATCAAAATCAATGATGCACCTGGGCATTACCTTGTGTTTGGCGTAATGGTCACTGAATTTTTGAGTATGCTATGGATAAGTGAAATTTCCTATGAATGAACTCTTGTTTGAGGTAGAGGATGTCCAAGCACCAGTTAAGTGGCTTAAACCCCAATGAGCGGTCACTTTTTTGTGTTTGGGTCTCTAATTCATTTTAAAATTTTGTGAGATATGGGGGATTGGAGTGGTTTGGTAAGAAGGGATTCGAAGGAAATGTCAAGGGAGATGAGGGAACGGAGTTAATCGGAGCACTTTCATCCAAACACAACGAAACCCAAAAACTTGGAGAAAAAGGGACGTAACATTTTAAAGAATTCGAACGCAAGGTTGTGTGAAATTTTGGGGTGTTTTTGAGAGAATTTATGGTGTCGGATGCCAAAAATCAAGAAAAAAAACACAATAATCGGCTTAGAACTGAAGAATTTCACCAAGGGGTTAAGAAGATTTAAGAAGGTGAGTGAGGCGAGAGTCGCGGGTATGAGAGAAATGAAGTGTCAGGCACACTTAAAACAATACATTTGTCAATAAATTGTAACATCTAACGATAAGTCACATGCAATTGTTTAGCCGCGGGTATTAATCTATTGATAGATAGCATCATCAATCAATAGATTATTCGTGTAGGCTTTATTTTTTGTCACGTTTCCTCATCTATCGATAGATAGTGGGATCTATCGACAAATTTAGTCATGCAGACTTAGTGTTAGGCATGGTTCCTCATCTATCGATAGATAGTGAAATCTAACTATAGATTATGCCTAGTTTTTTAAAATTATTATATATATTTTGTTGGCCTACATCTATCAATAGATAGTGTGAATCTATCAATAGATTGTGCATGAGATAGTTAATGTTGGCCTCAACAAGCTATTTTTTTATAGATAATTGTCAGTTAAATTTCTACGTACGCAAGTATATGCATCGAAAGATAGTATAATGGTAAATAGAGTATCGATCCCGCAGAGAATTAATCTAAAATTTTACTAAGTACTAAACTTAGAACAATTTAGTTTTATTCAAATAATTAAAATCTGAATTCTAATTGAACTAAAAATTACTTAACTAAAACTAATCTAATTAAAAATTAAAGTGACAAGATAATTAAGTAAAAAGCAAATCAGACAAGCCTAGGATTACAGTTTCCCTCACACTTCATCTAAATCTTAACTATCTTCCTTAACTTATTTCAATGGGTTAAATTACTAACCTAGAGTCCTCAATTATTTATAAAGGTCTCCCGACTTGTCTTATAAAAATATCTATTTTAACAAAAACACTATATGCCTATGTGAATTGAAATTAAAATAGATTCATTAAGTTCAGGCTCTAATTCTAGCTACATATGGCATATAGGTATATCCCTATCCTATACACAAATTAATTAACATGATTATATGCTATCCCAATTTTAGCCTACACTAAACTCCCTTTTCCAAGTTTGTTTAGGTTCCTAAATCAATTTAATTGGTGGTCAATCAATTAAAAGCATTAAGAACAAATTTGAATAAACAATTCAAATCCAGTTAAAAATAAGTAAGAAAAAGATTAAAAAATTTAGATTACATGTGAGTTCCATTGCAATCCTAGAAAAATAAAATTAGCTTTTCATAATTGCATAGACAAATAACATTATATAAATTTCAACCATTCAGAGCAATAAGAAAAATAAAAGGCAAGGAAGAAAATAAAACAATTATTTGCAGCCTCGCTTTTCGAGTTTCTGCCTCAACTTTAAGCTTCTTGAATCTCTAAAGGTTGTCTCCCTTAATTTCTCCTAAAAAAATCCTATTTATACTAACAATCTTAACCTAAAATTCCCTAAGTTAACCTACTCATTTTAACTTTTTGGGCTTAAGAGTGTTATGGGGCCCAAACATCAAATATCATCCTTAAAATTTTTTTTCCAATAGCATTACACCTAGTCATCTTGCAATGAGTTTTTCTCTCACTTCAGTGCAGAATTGGTCAAAGTAGTCTGCATGGAAATTGTAGCTCTGTCTTTTATCTTTCTAATGGCATAAGAATCGCATCATCTGAACACCTGGAACACGAGTTATGATTAAAAGACTGAAGCATATGCAAGCAGAATTCTAGATCCTTCAAACACCATACTTTCCAAAATTAAGCCTTTTTCCCTTAAACCCTATAAAAGCATAAAAACTAATAAATAATAGCCAAACTAAAGTAAAGAAATATAGAATTAAAATAACTCACTAAAAATAAACTAATTATAAAAATAACTAAATTATAATTAAAACTTAAGGACTTAGTTAATATTAATAAAGAATTAGACTAAAATAATTATATAAAATAGAATTATCAATAATGTTAATCTATCAATAGATGTTCTTATGTGGCCTTTAAAATATAGAGTTTTGCCTTTCAAAATCATGCAAGAAGTTCCAAAATTGAGTTTTTGATCAAAAATAAGTTCAAAAATGTGAGAGAAACACTTCAAACGTCATTTTAGAATAGTGTTAGTGATATTTTTTAGGATAGAAAACTTTGATTCAAAAACAAAACGTGATCTCTTTTAGAAATTTTGTAAGGTACTTCTTGAATTGGATGGCTATGCATATGTATGCAAGATTGAGTGAAATGCATGAACGTTCATCTTACTATGAAATCAATCATTTGGCATATTAGTCATCTACATCATCACTAAGTGTTGTCAATTTTTCATACAAGTGCACGCTATCGTAAATAAGTTATACAGAAGAAGTAGAGTATCGTTCCCACATGGATTTGTTTTTAAATTTTCAATAATTATTAAAATTTTATAACAAATTAATCTTATTTAAGAAATCCAAAAATTGAAAACCTAATCAAAAACATAATTAAAATAAACACTAAATTAACCAACAAAAATCAAATATGTTGAGAAAAGCAGTATATTAAAGATCTAGAATTATGGCCTCATTCAAAAGTTCATTTAACACTAGCTTCTCTTGTTATTTATCTTTTATGGGTGTTTTACTAACCTAGAATCCAAAATTATGGACAAGTCTCCGTCAAAATGCTTGCACAAATACCTAACTTAATTAGTTCACTATATGTCTACAAGAATCAATTAAATTAAGTTCATTAAGCAAGTGTCCTAATTTGGCTATGTATGGCAATTGACGTATGTCTACCTGAATCAAGAATCAGATCACCTAAGTGATGTCATCATACATTATTCAAATCTTAGTTCAACTTAAAATCTCATTGTCAAGTTTGAATTCAATTCACAATTCAATTAATTGTTGATTATGCAATTAAAAGCATTAAAAACATATTTAAATAAGTAAAACTATACCCATTCATGATAAATTAAAAAGAAACAAACATTCAAACTACATGTTGAAATCCTTTATAATCCAAGAAAAGCAAATTAGTTCATGATATCTAAATAAAAAAGTATCCAAAGAAATTCAGCCATGAATTTAAACAAGATAATAAGTATAACACAAAAAAGAGAAATAAACTAATGTTGAAGCCTGGTTAATCTCGAATCTCTCTCAATTGCTCTTGATTTCTTGCTTGATTCTTAACTCCAATTCTCCATAAAAGCCATTGTCATCCTCTTCTTTGAATGCTCTCAAAAAGACCTTTAAATATGTGTAAGATGCCTAACTTTACAATTTCCCATCAAAGTTTTTATTTTGGAAAAAAGGGTGGCTCCGCAACTATAACTCCATGGCGCCGTGGCAATCATTGGTGGCACAGTAGTGCTCAGGCCTCGGGACATAGTACAATGCACCTCATCAACTCAGCATTGTGGCCATGATCTTCTAACGTTGCAGTAGTAGCCTTTTTAGTGTTGCAGCCATGAGTAACTCAAGGCCGTGGCTCCAGTCATCATACTGCCTTGTGCAAAACTGCATCCATCCATCATCATCTAACATGATTTTCACCTTGATATGTTCTGAACTGGGCAAAGTGGTAAACATAAAAGTTGTAGCTCATTTTCTCAGCTTTCCAATGGATTATGAGGCACATTAATTGGACTTTTTCAACTCAAGTTATCTTTAAATTACTATAGTATGCACAAATGAAGCTTTCACCATACTTGTGCTATTTTGACTCAAATGCACCTTTTTCACCAAATATCATGCACAAAACCATGAGAGAAATCAATAATAACTCTTCTTGAAGAGCATTAAAGAAGAATAAAGTAAAATTGAGCTAAAAAAACTTAAATTAACTACTCAACATGTAATCTAACTTAAACTAGTAAAACTCTTAAAATGCTAAAATTTGAACCTAAAATCTCAAAGATTAGCTACTTAAGCCCCCAAAATGTGTTAAAATAACTCTATATAATAGAGTTATCACACCCCAAAACTTAAGATTTTGCTAGTCCTTGAGCAAAACATAGAACAAAATGCAAAGAATATACTTAACTAGAAATCAATTGCACCATTTCATTCATCACCTTTAATATCCTCTAAAGTTAATGCATATTCATAACTCTAAGCAACACACAAATATTATTCATGTTCATGTTTCAATCCAAATGCAAGCTTATCGTTAAGTGAATTTTCGTGTGTGCGTGCAATCTTTTCACCTAGAACATTGTACAATCCAGATAAGTTTATATTCATGCAAAATTCAAAATAGTAATTAAATTCCATAAGTTTTCTTTTCATCCCTCTCTCCACTAATGTAGACTAACACTAAATTAAGGATCAATAGGACTTTAATTAGCTTGTAATGTATGGCTAGGGTCAAGGTGGGATATGGGATATTATAAAGCTCAAATCACCCAAAGCACATAGTCAATCTAGTACTTATTCAGAGCTTTATTTTCCTTCACTTAGTATACCCTTTTTTCATCAAAATTTTTCTTTTGTTCAACATTTCATTCTCTTTATTCTTTTTTTTTCTTTTTTTCTTTTACTCAATTTCACACCCCCAAATTTATTTCTTTTATTGGGCAGTGAGATGAATACAATTATATTTTGAACTTTTCATCATTTTTCATCTTTACTACTCTTTTCACTTTCTAGCTTATAACACTTCCCAAATTGACTTATGCACTTAGGAATGAGGGATGCAAGAATTGTTGGATATATTAATATAAGGGTTTAGGCTAAAAATTAAGTGTTCAAACAAAGAAAATGTGTCATTAGGCTCAAAGAGGGAAACCAAGGATAATTTATGAAAAGGAAGGCTACAAAATGCTCAATCGGTCCAAAAATGGCCTAAATCATCTCCTTAACTAAGTATATCTCAAGATTTCACCTCAAAAGAGAATCAAACAAATTCTAGAACTCAATACATAATTTAAAAATTCACATTCACATAAACTATCTCTAAATTCGTATAATGAATCCAAGCAAAAGGCATAGTGCTCAAAGTGTAGAAATTTCATCCTAACAATAAAGCTTAGCATAAGAATTTACATAACACTTAAACAATGTTCACATTTACAAAGAATTAAGATAGGAATATAGCTAAATTCCCATCATTGGATAGGTAAATCTAGCTCAAGTTTGTTTAAAACATGCATAAAATTAAAAAAAAATTAACGAAAATAAACTAACCTAAAACATCACAAAAACTAATAACAATAAAACCCTCCCCCAAACTTAAATCACACATTGTCCTCAATGTGAAAAGCCAAAAAGAATAAGAAAAAGAAACTCCCCTATCAATGGTGACAGTGCATTGAAGCTCTAATTTTCTTTCTCCTTATCTTCATGCTTTCTAAACCTGCAAACCCAACAAACAAGCTATAGAGAGGTTGGAACTACTTATTTAAATAGAAAAAAATTAACTAAAATAACAACTAAACCTAAAAAGATATAGTTTGGGTTGCCTCTCATGAAACACTTCTTTATAATCACTAGCTTGACTATGACACCACCTTTTTCACTTCTTCATCACCACAAAAATGCTTGAGGCTTTTGTTTCATTACCTTGAATGCTCTGCTAAGCATACTAAAATTCTCAACATAGCCATAAGATAAAAGTTTTACCACTTTAAAGGTTTTCCACCAATATGGTTGAAGTTGCCATGGTAAAAGATGGAGGCATGAACTAGATAGTACTATTTGCTGTCCAACCTCAAAATCACTATCACTAGAAGGTGGAAGATTATGCTCATTACAACACTGCTTTGTTTTGAGATGTAGTGGCAGTGGTTATGACTCAAGAGTTGGTGCTTGCTTACTTGTAGGTGGTGGAGTAGGATTACCTTTACCTTTATTGGCCAAGTCCATTTTCTAGCAATAAGCTATGGAGGAAGGGTATTTAGCTACAGTGAAAATAGTAAATTCAACTACCACTTCACTAACTTTGAAAGTTATTCTGACTTACTTTACATCGATGAGTGCATCTGCATAGACCAAGAATAGATGTCCCAGTATGATCAAAACCTTTTGATCCTCCTCCACTTCAAGTACTACGAAGTCCACAAGAATGTATAATTTCCCCATTTTAAGCAATACATCCTCTATAATCTCACAAGGGTGCCTCATTGTTGTGTTTGCTAATTGCAAGGTGACCGTAGTAGGTTGAATCTTCGTTAGTCTATGTCTTCTAGCAACAAACAAAGGCATTATTGAGACACCAGCACCCAAATCGTATAAAGCTTTCAAAAAATTAAAATTACCAATTGAGCAAGGAATAGAAAAACTCCCTGGGTCCTTAAGCTATGGTGGAAGCTTGTTCTAGATTATCATGTTACACTCCTCAATAAGTGTAATTGCCTTAAAATCCTCCAATTTCCTTTTTTTTGTCAATATGTCCTTTAAAAACTTCACATATGACGTCATTTGAGGAATGTTGATGTGAAGCTTTTTGAATACCTTGAGAAACTTTTGGTAGTGCTTATCAAGCTTTTATTTTTGAAAACGCTGAGGAAAGGGTGGTGGTGGTAAAATTGCCTTGGCTTCATTCTCTTGAATTTCTTGTCGGTTGTCTCAATCACTGTTTCATTCTCAATAGGCTTATCCTAAAGATTAGCTTGTCTAACACTATTTTCAACCTCTTTTCTACTCTTCAAGGTGATTGCCATCACTTGTTCCTTACCTCTTTTCCTTGGACTCACCTCTATATTGATAAACAGTGTTCCTTGAGGTCGATTGTTTAATAAATTGGCAAGTTGACTAACTTGAGTTTCAAGGTTTCAAAGTGATGTTGCTTGACTCTGAATGGGAGCTATTTGACTTTGTATGATGCTATCATTCTATGTCTTGTACTGCCTTAGTAAATCTTCCATGTCTGGCTTCTTTTTAGAGATAGGCGCTCTACCTTATAGTTGGAATCCTGAAGGTACATTTGGCCTTGAAGTTGAAGAAGACCGTTGATTTTTAGGCCAAGAGAAATTTGGATGGTTCCTCCACCCTAGGTTGTATGTATTGGAGTAAGGGTTATTTTATTGTCTATTCCCCACAAATTGCACTGTTTCTATTAAGCTTGGACACTGATGGTTTGCATGGTTATCTCCACAATATTCATAAGCTATAAAGGACTTTGAATGGAGTTAGTACCAAAAGATTCGAGAGTCTTAGTTAGAGTTACTACTTGTGCATATAATGCCGAAAAGGCATCTAAATCATGAATTCCATATACTATCCTATGCATTGCTCGTTTTGTTAGCTATTAGTAGTTGTTTACAGCCATCTCCTCCAACAAATCATGTGCCTCATCAATTAATGGTGCCATTAAAGCTCCTCCCACAACGACATTAATGGTGGTTCGAACATGCCCATTCGAACTATTATAGAAAGTCTGCACCTGAAGCCACTTTAGACGACCATGATAAGGATAAGGCCGAAGTAATTCTTTGTATCTTTCTCGAGCCTCATATCATGATTCAGAATCTTGCTACTGATTCATGTAATATCATTCCTCATTTTTGCTATTTTAGCTAGAGGAAAAAACTTGCAAAGGAACTTTTGAGCAAGGTCATCCCATGTTGTTATTGAGCCTTTGGGGAACGCATTCAACCATGTTTTAACTTTATCCCTTAATGACAAAGGAAAAAGCCTTAAACAAATTGCATCATTTATGACACCATTTGTTTGAACATGTCACAAATTTCCAAGAAGTTTAATATATGGCTATTTAGATCATCATTTAGAAGGCCCCCAAACTAAACTGAAGTTTGAATCATGGTGATGATAGCCGACTTGATCTCAAAATTGTTTGCTTGAATAGTTGGCCTTCGTATGCTCGATGGAATTCCTTGCACCAATGGGACAACGTAATCTCTTAAGCAATGATTTTCAGTTGCTACGCGCTCTTGGATTCACTTTCAATCTCTAAATCACAAGGGATAATCTCCAAGTGATTTGCTTCTCTCATAAAACGACTAAACACACCTTTAGAACAAAGAAATAAAACTTAAATTAAGATTAATTTGTGAAATTTTATATTAGCAAATATTGAAGAAAACAAAATCTCCAGCAACAGTGCCAAAAACTTGTTTATTTTTTGAGCAAGTGCACACTAATGTAAAGAAGTAATATAGAAAAAGTAGAGTATTGTTCCCACAGGGATTTGTTTCTATATTTTCACTACTTATTAAAATTTTATAACAAATTAATCTTATTTCAGCAATCCAAAAATTGAAAAACTAATCAAAAACGAAATTAAATAAGCACCAAATTAACCAACAAAAACTAAATATGTTGAAAAAAGCAGTATATTAAAGATTTAGGATTATGGGTTCATTCAACACTTCATCTGACACTAGCTTCTCATGTTATTTATCTTTCCTAGGTGTTTTACTAACCTAGAATCCAAAGCTATGGACAAGTCTCCATTAGGATGCTTGCACAAATACCAAACTTACTTAGTTCACTATATATCTATAGGAATCAATTAAATTAAGTTCATTAAGTAAGTGCCCTAATTTGGCTATATATGGCAATTGGTGTATGTCTACCCGAATCGCAAAGCAAATCACCTAAGTGACGTGAACATACAATATTCAAATCTTTGTCCAACCTGAAATCTCTCCGTCAAGTTTCAATTAGATTCACAAATTAATTAATTTTTGATCAGGCAATTAAAGGCATTAAAAACAAATTTGAATAAGTAAAACTATACCCATACATGATAAATAAAAAAGAAACAAATATTCAGACTACATGTTGAAATCCACCACAATTCTAAAAAGGCAAATTAGTTCATGATATCTAAATAAAAAATTATCCAACGAAATTCAACCACGAATTCAAAACAAGAAGATAAGTATAACACAAAAGAGAGAAATAAACTAATGTTGTAGCTTGGTTAATCTTGAATCTCTCTCAATTGCTCTTCTTTTCTTGCTTGATTCTTAGATCTAATTATTTAGAAAAGCTACTACCATTCTCTCATTTGAATGTTATCAAAAAGTCCCTTAAATATGTGCAAGATGCCTTACTTTCTAATTTCCTATCAAAGTTTTTATTTTTGGAAATCAGGGTGGCACCACGATGCCGTGGCAATCATTAGTGGCACTACGGTGCTCTGGCCTTGAGCCATAGTATGATGCACCTCATCAGCTCAACATTGCGGACACAATTTTCTAGTGCTGTGGTGGTAGCTTTTTTAGCACCACGACCATGAGTCACTCAAGGTCACAGCTCCAATCATCATACTACCTTGTGCAGAACTACATTCGTCCATCATCTTCTAACATGATTTTCACCTCAATATGGTCAGAATTTGGAAAAATGGTAAACATGAAAGTTGTAGCTCGTTCTCTCAACTTTCCAATAGATTAATAATCACATCAATTGGACTTTTGAAGCTCAAGTATCTTCGAAGAACTGTAACATGTATGAATAAAGCCTTCACCATACTTGTGCTATTTGGACTCAAATGCACCTTTCTCATCAAATATCTTGCACAAAACCATGAGAGAAATCAACAATAACTCTTCTTGAAGAACATTAAAGAAGATAAAAGTAAAATTGAGCTAAAACAACTTAAATTAATGACTCAACATGTAATTTAACTTAAAGTAGAAAAACTCCTAAAATGCTAAAATTCGGAACTAAAATCTCAAAGATTAGCTACTTAATCTCCCAAAATGTGTCATAATAACTTATATAATAGAGTTATTACTAAGTCAAGAAATCTCTAAGTAGGCAAGTGGACTACAGTAATTTAAATTTTTCACATCAAAGTCCACCAAAAGCATCCAATTTTCATCATCTAATTCATCTAAGTTGGGTTCATGATACCTAATTCACTTTTTATTTTGCAAAATTGTTCTTTATCAAAAGGTTTAATGAAAACATTAGCTAATTGGTCTTTGGTACCAACATATTTAAGAATATTGTCATTTTTTGAACATGGTCTCTAATGAAATGATGCCTTATTTCTATGTGTTTAGTTCAAGAGTGATAGATGGGTTTCTTTGTGAGATTTATGGAACTAGTATTATCACATTTAATAGAAAGTCTTTTCATACCTGGTCCATAATCTTTTAATTATTGCTTCATCCATACGACTTAAGCACAACAACTCCCGATAGCCATATACTTAGCTTTGGTAGTGGATTGACCTACATTATTTTGTTTCTTTGAAAATTAAGAAATTAGTATAATACCTAAAAATTGACATGTGCCAAATGTGCTCTTTCTATTTGTCTTTCATCCACCAAATTCAGCATTAAAATATGAATGGAGATAAAAAAAATAGAACTCTTTTGATACCATATTCCTAAACTAGCTTTGTCTTTTAAGTAAGTAAAGATTGTTTCAACAACACTTAAATGAGGCTTTCTAGGAGATGATTAAAACCTAGCACATAAACCTACACTAAAGCTTATGTTCAGTTTACTAGTGGTGAGATAAAGCAAGAAACCAATCATAAATTATAGGGCTTTTGATCAATGGGTGTACCATTTTCATCCTTGTCAAGTATTGTTGAAGTGCTCATTGATGTATGGCATGTTCTTGTGCCTTCTATACCAAACTTCTTGAGCATGTCTTTTGTATACTTGGGTTGACTTATTAATGTGCCATCTTCCTTTTATTTGATTTGCAGTCCAAGAAAATAATTTAGCCCACCCATCATGCTCATTTCATATTCTCCTTACATAGTTTTAGCAAACTCTTGACAAAAAAGCTTATTAGTAGCACTAAAAATAATATCATAAACTATCATAATTAAAATGCCTTTGCCTTTGCTTTTGATTAAGAATTTTGATAAAGTCTCATACCAAGCTCTAGGAGCTTGTCTTAAACCATGAGA
Organism: Theobroma cacao; assembly: GCF_000208745.1. Classification (NCBI taxonomy): domain Eukaryota; kingdom Viridiplantae; phylum Streptophyta; class Magnoliopsida; order Malvales; family Malvaceae; genus Theobroma; species Theobroma cacao. Next base: position 17,471,570 of record NC_030858.1, on the reverse strand, counting down.
CTTTTCTTATTCTGAAAACATTATTTGGAAAAGTAAAACACTCAAAATTGAGAGGTTGTTCAATATATACTTTTTCATTTATGAGTCCATTTAGAAAGGCACTCTTCACATCCATTTGATATAGTTTAATATTCATGTAACATGCAAAGGCTAATAGCATTCTAATAGCCTCTAGTCTAGCTACCGCAGCATAAGTTTTATCATAATCTATTCTTTCTTCTTGACTATATCCTTTGACAACTAATTTAGCTTTATTTCTAGTTATGGCTCCATTTTCATCCATTTTGTTTCTAAAGACCTATTTAGTACCTACAATTGGATAATCATTTGGCCCAAGAACTAACTCTCATACTTGACACTTTTCAAACTAGTTTAGTTCTTCTTACATAGCCAGTATCCAATAATCATCATCTAAGGCTTCATCAATATTCTTTGGTTCAATTTGAGAGATAAAGGTAAAATGTTCACAAACATTTTGAACTTTAGCTTTAGTTCTTACACGTTGATTAAGATCACCAATGATTTTACTTTCATCAACTTTTTTTCTTAGCATTGGATAGCTAGACGTACATTCTTCAATTTGTTTAATTTGTTGCTCTTCTTTTTTTGTTGCTTCTTCATTCACTTTAAATCCTTCAATATTGAGATCAAGCTCTCCAATTTGTTCTTGAAAGGTACCTACATCATCATCATAAATTTCCTCCCTAAGAAAGGATAAACATCATCAAAGAAAACATGAATAGATTCTTTAATAATTAATGTCCTCTTATAGAACACTCTATAAGCTTTAGAAGTAAAAGAGTATCTTAGAAATATTCCTTCATCACTTTTAGCATTAAATTTTCCAAGGTTGTCTTTTCCATTGTTCAATATATGGCACTTACAACCAAATGGATAAAAGTAAGAAAGGTTAGATTTCTTTCCTTTGTAAAGTTCTTAGGGAGTTTCTTCAATGTTGGTCTAACCATTACTCTATTTACAATATAATATGAAGCATTAATGGCCTCGGCCCAAAAGTACCTAGTAAATTGTTCTCACATAGAATGGTTCTAGCCATCTCTTATAGAATCTTATATTTTCTTTCCAGTACTCCATTTTGCTATGGAGTTCTAAGAGATGAAAAATTATGGCTATACCCATTTTCATCACAAAGTTGCTCAAAACTTAGGTTCTCAAATTATTTTTCATGGTCACTCTTAACATTTGTTATTTTGTACCCTTTTTTATTTTCAACTCTTTTCCAAAAAGAAGTGAAGATTTTTAAAGCTTCATCTTTGTGTGTAAGAAAATAAATCCAAGAAAACTTAGTATAGTCATCCATAATTACTAAACCATAATTCTTTCCACCTAAGCTAGTGGTCTTAATTGATCCAAAAAGATCTATGTGAGGTAATTTTAAGGCTTTAATAGTAGTTAAATCCTTTTTTGAATTTAAATGAACTACTCATATGTTTGCCTTTAACACATGCATCACAAAGTTTGTCAGTTTCAAAGTTTCGTTTAGGGAGTCCTATTATAAGATCTAGAGATAATAATTTTGAAATTGTATTTATTCTAGCATGTCCTAGTTTCCTATGCCATAACAAACTATCCTCATTTCTTTTAGCCATGAGACACACATTGTTGGAAGATAAATCATTCAAAAAACAACATATCTTTTACCTTGTCTATGACCAGCAAAGAGAGTTTCATTAGTTTTAATATCAACAACATGACAAGTTAATGATTCAAATATGACTCTACGACCCTTGTCACAAAATTGACTAACACCCAACAAGTTATGCTTAAGACCATTTATGAATAAAACATTTTCAATTTGAGAGAAGGAGTTTTTACCAATGTTACCAATACCTTCTGTCATGACCCGATACTCCCTTCGAGCCCGTGACAATCGTCGCGATGTCTAGATAGACATTCATTATCCGGAATGTCAATCGAAACCTCGCAAGGCTCTTGCATCAATTTTATGTCTCCCTTGTGAGCAATAGTTACTAAATATCATGTTTTAAGGGAATATAAACTATTTTTAAATAAAAAACAAACAAAAAGTAATTTCTGCCACATAGAGGTATTTTGGTAATTTTTATCCGAAAATTTTGAAACCTGGTGAAAATACAATATACGATTGAAAAATATACATTTCTTATCTAAAAATAATTTTATTAATCTAAATCATCCATTTAAAATGAAATTATGGCTAATCAAACTAAATAATAATATTAAATAAAATATTCCATTTTCTTATAAAACAATATTTATAGAATCCTGCATAAACAATTTTTATAGCGCAAGAGCAAAATAAATTCATATATATAATAGCACACTAAACCAGGTATTCAAAAATATTCTACAATGACATGTGGGCCTCAATATAACCGAAAATATACAAGACTGTAGACCTTCAATTTCTAAGGATGCAATCCAAAAGCAACCCTTAACAAAATCGGCTGTCTACAAATTATCCTGAGCCTGAAATGGGTAAAAAAAAGGGTGAGTTTTTATAAACCCAGTGAGTAAGCAAAGTTCATCTATAACATCTAAAGCCGAGTAAATGGAGACAGTTAAATCATCCCATCATAATACAATTCATAACATTCCAAAACTCTTTTCAATTCATATAAAACAATTACATTTCATCAAAATAATCAACAAGGCTTATGATTCTCTTAAAAACTTAGCTTATGCCAAAACTCGTACTCGGGGACACCTTGGCCCGAGCATCTAACTTAGTCCACCAAGGATGTTAAAACGACATATACCCATAAAACATGTTTTTACTTTTAAAATATAGCCATTCCTTGGCGTTGGCTGAGTTTCATTCTCACGTGGTGGTTCGGCGTGAAGTGAACTCTAAACTTACCTTAGGAGATACCCTCCGCGCCTCTTGTACTAAGGTAAAATATAACAGGGTTTACCATGCCCCTCTAATAGGCTAGTCCACGGAAACCCGCTCACTGCAGTAAGCTAATCAAATAACCCACCAAATCAATAAAAATTTCAATAGCATGACATGGCTAATATAATATTACCCAGCTTGTCAAGGTAAAACAAAACTGTTTATATAATCCACAAACCACAAATCCAGCCATTCATGCCATCACATTATCATAAGCCATCAATTCAAACCATATATATATATATAGATAACACAAGTATTTAGTCTCCACTTACTCAATTTCTAAAATCATCATTGAATTGCTAAACAATTTATAAATCTCATTCATTTAACCATCACTTAACTTATAAAACATAAAAATCTACGGTTTAAGTTCATTATTCTTTAAAATCATAAAGATGAGTATAAACTACTTTAGATAGTTAAGATAAACATTTGATTACTCACAATAATGTGAGTTTGGAGTACTCCTATTCTTGGTCCTCGGGTACTATATCTTTACCCTTATCAGAGGACTCACCTTCTATACATAATACACGACACGTAATTCAATATATTTATGTCAAACTGTTATAAAACTATTTCAGGCTCTATATGAATGCATGAAATTGAATGAGAATTGTTCGAATAATCACTTAAAGATAGTGTTCTACGTGGGTTCAATTATGATCATACTGAATTTGTATTTGACCTAACTCGAATTATACATTGTTGAATTAACCAAAACATCCGATTCAACTTCAAATATATTCATTACACTTCCAATATTCCAAATACACCAAAATACCTCAATGAGCTTGATTGTGACTTAATTTATCGTAACCGAAATTCATTTCGATTCTGAACTAACGTGCTAATCAGTGTTAAGACAGTCCAATAAATCCATCTACATCATTAGGAATCAAATCCATCATCAACATGTCATCTATAAAATTTGGCCAAAGAGGGTTGTTGAAGGGCATTTGATTTTCTTGCTTATTTTTCATGCCAAACATCATCAAACAACTAAAAACACTAAGATATCATGAAATCTATCAAAATCCACCATCAAAACCTCTCTCCCTATGTTCGGCCAGCAAGTATTCCCTCATTGAAACTTGTGTTTGATCCATAGAAAATGAAAAAGAAAGCATGGGAAAGGTAGACCTTAAGCTAAAATTGAAAAATCTTACCTTTGATTGTTTTGTTCTTTGAAATTCAACAAATTTCTCTTGAATTTTTCTCTCTAGGGTTTGTTTCTATTCTTTTCTCTTTGTTCTTTGCTTTGGCCGACCATGAAGAGTAAATTGGGAGAGTTTATGTTCCTTTATAAAGGAAATTATAAAAATATTTAAGCTTGACATGTGTCACCATGTGATTGGTCCATGGTTAAAACTTAACAATTAAGCATTTTCTCACCACCACATGTAATCTCTTAATTATCCAAAGTATAAAATAATAATAGGTAAAATTCATGGGCTTGACAAGTGTTATGGTGGTGTAAAATTCCAAAAATTCCAACTATGTCCTTGTGGACACGTAAAATGATTGTTTTGCCCTTATGTTCGAAAAAATGTCGAAATTAAAATTTTTCATTTCTCAAATTCAAATCATGCTCCAATTAGTCAAACTTGGTCAAAAATTTCATCCAACATTCCCATTTTGCCCGTATGTTATGAAAATTCTTAATTTGATTCCAAATTAATCTTCGAACTCCGAATCACCATATTAAGACATTCTAAGGTTCAATAACTCTCAAATACATCCTAAAATCTCTATTCAAACTAGTTCAAGGTTTTAATCGACTTAATTGTACCACTAGGTATGATACCTACTTTTAACGATTCTTCGAGGCATCCAAGTATGCAGACATGCTATCAAGTACATTAATGACATGGCAAGTATATTATAGAGCTGGGCTTGACACCTTCAATGTGACCTTTTAAGTTGTCACCAAAGGTTACATTTCCTCCTTTCTTTGGTCTTAGCTCCTTCCAAGACTCCTTAGTTCTAGTCATGTGTCTAGAGCATCCACTATCAAGATACCATTTTCCCTTTTCTTGTGCTTTTGACTTTAAGCAAGTGAGCTCCTCCTACAAAGACAAAGATTCAACATTTGACTTTGGTACCCATATTTTCTTGGGTTCATATAAGTTAGTGTCTTTGGTCTATTTGGAATCCACTATATTCTTACTATATTGCCTGTTAGTGTAAGCCTTGCAAGCCAATCAATTTTGTGCCTGTAAAATACTACATTAATTAGTCATATTTTATGTTAAATACATTACAGATATTTTACATAATATATGAGGTATTTCTTTATCCATGAGTTTATTTATAAAGAGTTATGGGAGACTTATGTAGATAAAGTCCTTGGAACATAATAGCCTTGCAAAGAAATTATAAAGGTTATAATTGTGAGATTCTTATGCATTAAAGCCTTGTTCCTAAATATGTTCCTGATCATTGTATTGTCAAGAATAAAGACATTGACAATGCTCAAAGGCTAGTACATGCTAAGCCTCTTTACTTTAGAAGTAAAAAACTGATCTCATAGGTTGAAGTATGCAAGATACTTGGGGATAGTATGTGGGTGCTTGTTAAGGAACAAGTTCACTAAACATGACCCGTTATGAGAGTTTCATTTGGTATTTCACTTAAAGGTCTATGAAAATACTCTCATGTGTAAATAGTGTAAGTAATCCTTAGACTTGTGATACCAGGTCATTTGTATATGAATTGTCATGCTCTGATTTCACCTTTATGGGTCCAAAGGTGACTATATGCCTAAACAGGGTGCTTTTAGGTATGGCATGAAACATGCGAAGACGAATGAGTAGTTTAGAGAGGATTCATCACCCATGTGATTTGAAGGGGACATATCTCATCTGTTTCCACTTATATTGACTAAAAGTCCTTGGCCAAGGCAATCTTGATAGGTCAATATGAAAGCTGCAAGACTAATATGGATAAGTTACAAAGTAGACACTGAGCCAGGCTTTTTATCTATCTGGATATATGATGAAAGGATTGACTTACACTAAGATACAGTACATTTAAAGGTTAGTCAAACAATATTGACTCTCCTGACATTTGGGTGGTCATGATGTATTACTAGATGCCGCTCATGATTCATAAATATAAATATAAATTCTTAATTGAATTAAATTATATTTATTGACAACATGCTGGGAACCTAATAGGTCACACACAGAAGGTGAATTGTTGAAATTAATTTGAGTTCAATTGGATGTGATCTAATTGATTTTATAGGGGTTTAATCTAATTAAATATTGGGCTAAATCAAATATGATTTGATGGAGTATTAAACCAAGGCCCAATTAGCCCAAGACATTATCTAATGCTTGTTGGATATGAAGTAGGTCAATTCACTCTATAAAAGAATCCTTAAGCCTCCTCTTGAATGTACAGAAAAGTTATGTTTTTTATTATTTCATGTGTTGAGATAAGATTACAACCAAAAAGTGAAAAACACAAGGGAGGTCTAAGTTGAGAGTTTGCTAGCATAAACTTTAGCTTAGGGATTCACACACTCTTAGTGAAGAGATTTTGACAAATCACTATGTGGATCACCATTAGAGGCAAGACAATTGTGCTACTATGGTATGATAAGTCCTAGTTAGTGTACAAAAGTCAAAAACAAAAAGCCAAGGAGGACTCCACCAAATAAAGCAAAAATTAAACTTTCAAGTATGTCGAAATCTTTCTCTTATGATTTTTCTAGATTAGTTTCAATTAAAGTGATTTATGACTGAGGGGATTAAAATTTTAATAATATTCTGCTACGTATGATCTACCTTAACATGATTAGAATCCCCAACATTGCCATGTAAAGGTTTAGTTCCTTTTGGAACCTAGACACTTTTGATAACCTTTCCTCTATATGTAATGATTCTCAAGTGACAAAAACAAGTGGAATGTCCTACCTTATGCCAACAACTACATCTAGTGAATGAACTATACTTTTCATTTTCTTTGGCAAAAAAATTTTTTAAGTGAGTTTCTTTTTTAGTGCCATAATAACCTAGTCTTTATTTATCAAAGAGTGCTCTTTATGTTTCCAACATGACATTGTTGACTCATGTGAAATTTTGAAAATGAATCACTCAAGTTCTCATTTTTCTTGTTTAATTCATTTCTTTTAATTGCCAAGTTCTTGACTATGCTTTTTAGCTCAAGCTTTGTCCTAACTAAGAATTCATTTTCTACCTTAAGCTTGGATATGATGTTCTTGTATTTTAATGTGTTTTCTTCAAATTCAAATATTAAGTAATCATATGCATCTTGCAGTTCATCAAATGAATATGAATCTTGATCTAAGGTGCATGAAATAGAATCATTAGATGTGGAATATACCTTGGTGTCTTCTAGTGCCATAAAGTAAAGGTTGGCAACTTCATCTTCCTTATCTTAAGAGTCATCACTATCACTCCAAATGGCAACCATGCCTTTCTTCTTAAAACTCTTTGGGGCACTCTTCTTGTTTGGCCATTCATAATTAGTATGTCTCGATTTTCTGCACTTATAGCATATTAAGTGATTCTTACAATGTTCTCCCTTTGCCATATCTCTTTTAAGGGGTCTCCTACCTTTATAGTTCCTTCTCATGAATTTGCTAAACCTCTTGCTAGCATGGCTATGTTCTTATCTTTTTCATTCTCATCTCTTATGTTTTTCTCATCTTCATCAATTATAGATTTTAAAGCTATCCCTTTCTTCTTAATGTCCCTTTTTTTTTCATCATTTAAATCACTTTCATGTTTTAGAGTCATCTCATAGGTAATTAAGGATCCCATAAGCTCTTCGGGCTTAAAGTCATTTAAGTTTCTTGCTTTTTTTATGACTTACTTTTGGTCTCCATGACTTGGGTAGACTATAGAGTATTTTTTTATCTAATTAGGCATTTGGGAAGTATTTTCCTAAGGCCTTTAATCCTCTAACTATATTTGTGAATCTCTCATACATTTGGTTTATAGTTTCACTTTCTTTCATCCTAAATAGCTTATAGTCATGTGTGAGAATTCTTATTTTGGATTCCTTAACTTGGTTTGTTCCCTCATAGGTTGTTTCTAAATTATCCACAATTTGTTTTGAGATTATTGGTCTTAATGGAGTGTTAGAGGGGCGTCAATAACGCTTAAAAATTATTTTGAAGATAGCTCTTGTGCTTGAAAAACTTTTGTAAGAAAAGAAATAGAAGTTTTAAAACTTGTTAAGGTTAAAAGGGCATCGAGAAAAGAAAAGGTAAAAAGAAATGGACAAAACACAACTATTTATATTGGTTCAGTCCTTTTAACCTACATCCACAACCTTGATTTCCCAATCAAGGGTTTTTAACCCAACTTCAGTAAACCAGCAGAATTAACAACTTCCACCAAGCTTTTACAAGGAGAGTTTCTAACCCAAGCTCAAATCCCTTATAATTAATCTTAGAGTGCTTCTCACACTATAATCAACCAAGAATTAAGAAGAAAAAAAATACCAGTGATCTCCCTTGTTGATCAAAGATGTATACAATCAAGCTCAAAACACTTTAACAAGAATAAGAATGAAAAACAACTGTTTAAGAGAAAGTTCTTTGGCTTTTTGCTCAAAATGTTATCTTGGTAGCTTCTATCTTGATCTTCAATCATTGAAATACCTTTTTGTATTTAGAGACTAAATTCTAGCTATTAGAGATAGTTTCTAACCGTTATGAACATGTCTAATGCCTTTCTAGCTATTATTTTATCCTTTAGCATTTAAATTCAAACGAACAAATAGAGTTCCATTAACTAGTTAAAGGCAAGTTTTAATTGATTAAGCCTTCTTTAACTTGCACTGTTTGCTAGCTCTTTTCACTATGTTAATTTGCTAAAGATGGGTTTAACTGATTAAGAACATTCTATTTTCAGACTTCTCCAACCAACAATCTTCCTTTAATTGGTTGGTCCCCCCTTTAACTGATTGAGACTTCTCTTCCTTTAACATTAACCAATTAAAATAAATGTTAACTGATTAAAATATCTTCAAATTTGAAATCTCCCACTTGTTGCCCTTTAACAGTCAACTTCACTTTGAATTTAAATTTTGGCACTTCTAGGTACTTCAAGTCTTGAGCTTTAACCGATTAGCCCCTTTGATTAACTAATTAAAAAGCTTTTATGTTTGGCTTTCAGTTAAGCCTAGTGTTAACTAATTAAGGCTTCTTTGTCTTGCTTTTATATAGCATCCAAGGTTGCCTTAACTGGTTAAGGCTTCATGTTAATTGGTTAGTAATGTTCTGTTTTCACTAATCCCTTTCTTTTTTCCCTTTTTAATTGATTAACCCATTTTTTAAGTTATCAAGTTTCTTGACTTGCCTTTAATCACCAAATTTATTATGGGAATTAAACTTTATCTTCCACACTTAAGTAGTGAAGTTAGACATCAATGGATAAGGAATGTTTTGTTATCATCAAAAACATATGGAGTCAATGATAGCTCTATGATTTAGAGTTATTTTATCGCATTTTGATTATTAAAAATAGTTAAGTCTTTGCATTTTTAAGTAATTTTAGGTAGTTTGTATGGTTTTTGTTATTAAGTTTAGTGCATGTTGAACTACTTTAATTTGAGTAATTTTAGCTTATTTTATGTTAAAAGTCCTAATTTGAGCCATCACTGATTTAGTCTTTGTTTTGAAGATTCTCAAGTGCATAAAGATTCATGAAAGTGAATTGTGCAAGGATGGCTAAGTGCATACTTTTACTAAACATGCTTTGATATTTTTGGCATAACTTGCACTAAAGATGTCCAATTCATAAGCATTTTGGACCACTAGAAAGATAAGATGCAGGGATATAACTTTCAAGTTAATCAATTTTCCCAGTTTTGATTGGATCATGGTCAAGATCTTTGTTGAAATTAAAGCACTATAGCAGTCTACATAGACTGAACATGATGCTGTATTTTGAGCTTATCTTTGACTCAAGGAGTCCAAATGATGTAATTCTTGATCCATTAGAAAGATAAAAGGTAGGGCTACAAACTTTAGGTCTATCATCCTACCCAGTTCTTATGGGATCATAGAGAAAAATCATCAAGAATCTAGTGCTATGGTGTAGGAAAAGCAACACTGCACAATTTTCCAAAAATAAAACTCTTGACGAGGATTTTGAAAATTAGGTTATTAAGAGCCTATTTAAGGGAGTTTTTTTCCAAAGGTTTAAGAAAGCATAGGAAAAAATTATTTTGAAAAAAAAGAGCCAAAAAACAAAGAAAGAAAGCAAGAGAATTTGAGAGAGAATTAAGATCAAAAGCTTTAATCATTAGTTTCTTTCTCCATCTTTATGTTTCTGTTATTTTCTTTGACTTGTATTAATGGCTAATTTTCTTTGGATGATGTTTTATTTAGATGTTATCAATTAATTTGCTTTCTAGGATTGTGGTATATTTCAACATGTAGTATGAATATTTGTTTCACTTTTATTTACCATGAATGAGTATAGTTTTGCTTATTCAAATTTTCTCTTAATGCTTTTGATTGTCTAGCCAATAATTAATTGATTTGTGAATCTAATTGAGAATGGACAAAAAGATTTTAGATTGGACTAAGATTTGAATGGTGTATGTTCACGTTACTTAGGTGATCTGATTTGTAATTCAAATAGACATACGTCAATTGTTATACATAGCCAATGGAGACTTGTACATAGCTTTGGATTCTAAGTTAGTAAAACCACATATGAATGTAAATAATAAAAAAAGCTGGTATATGTCAGATGAATTGTTGAATGAACCTATAATACTAAGTTTTAGTTTATTTCCTTTCTTAAGTGAATTTTTAGTATCTGTTAATTAATTTCGTGCTTGATCTAATATAGTTTTAATAATTTTCTACAAAATCAAGTTATTTGAATAAGATTGATCTATCATAATTTTAGTACTTAATGAAGATTTAGGAACAAATCTCTATAGAAATTGATTTTGGACTTACTGTCTATATTACTTGTTTGATACGTGTACTCATGTATACTAAATCAACAACATTTAACAGTAGTTTCACACATGGATATTCTATTGAATTCACTATCACTAAGAGAACAAAGAAAAGTATCAAAGGCCTTGCAATTTGTTTATATCAACTTCTTTTTTCTTTGTCATCACACTCTTTCCTAGGCTTAACAATTATTTTTTTGTTTACTTCTATAATGGGGACATAAGGACCATCTTAAATAATATTCCAAACATCAAGATATAATGATTGAATAAACATCTCCATTCTTTTCTTCCAATAAAGGTAGTTCATACTTGAGAAAAATGGAGGTCTTTGAGCTGAGTGTCTTTCACCAAGAACAGCTGAGGTGGACTCCATCTTAATGTGTTGAGTTTAGCTTTTGGATCGCTCAAGGTTATAAGATTCACAAAATTGAGCCCTAATTCTGATACCAATTGTTAGTGCAATAAGCAGAATAAGTATAGTTTCAAGAAGGAGGTGAATTGGACTATTATAAATATTTTGAAGAATTTCTTTTCAATTTCAAGAAAATAAAATTCCTTCTAGTAAAATCCCCCTTATTATGAATAAACAAGATAATTGATTTCCTATCAAATAAGAGAAGTTAGAAACACAAATAAGACTGAAGAAGTGAAAGAGAAAAATAAACACAATAATTTTTATAGAGATTCAACTTCCTTGCCTATGTCCACTCCCTTGATTCACTGAGGAGTTTAAAATCAACTTTTTGAAAAAGATTTGATACAATGCCTTTTGTGGATTAAGTACAACCTTTCAGTATAATGTCTTTTTATGGTTAAAGCACAACCACTCTACCTTTTATCTTGATTAGGGTATAACCATTTAAGTACTACCTTTTTCATTTAGTTAAGGTATAACTACTTAAATGAATACAATGAAAGAAATTTAAATGTAACTAGAGCGCCTCTTAAAGGTTGAATAATAGGTTAAGTACAATGTTTAGTGAAGAAGAGAATAAGAAATAAAGGCTCAATAAATGGTACAATAGAAGAGATAAATGCGTGTACAAAGAGTAACAAATGATTTGAGCTTAATTCTTCTCTTGGAGTTGTGTTTCAAGTCTTTTCACCTTCGTAAATGTTGTGGGAGCTTGAATTTATAGTTGTTGAAGCTTCAGAGGTGGTTGGGAATGCATTAAATGTGAAAATAGTCGTTTAGCACACTGTTCCAAGTTCCAATAGTCATCATCTATCGATAGATTATCTTCAATAATTTTCAAATTCGCACTCATCTATCAATAGGTGCAAGTATTTATCTATATATTCAACTCAGGATCATTTCAAGTATCCTCAGGTGGCTATCTATCAATAGGTGCAAGTCAGGGTCCCTTTGAACTGTCCTCGAGTGGATGTTTATCAATAAATACAATGTATCTATCGATTGATTCAATTCGTCCTTTTATATTGTTCATGGTTGACTATTTATTGATAAATTCCGCGCATCTACCAATAGATGTTCATAGTCTTTGATGTCCAAGTGCTAAAACAATCCAACTATTAATAGATTTTCTTTATTTATTGATAGATTAGCCTATCTATCGATAGATGAAGAAAATCTATCAATAGATAAAAAGCATTTTTTAAATTTGAAAAGACTTTTTGCTTGTTTTCTATTTAAAGTACTTAGCTCTTTCATTAAACCTTTTTCAAGGATCATTTGGACTTGTTTGAACATTTGAAAAACAATTTTGATCACTTATTTGCCAAACCAAAACTTAAAATCAAATGAAGCGTTAAATTTAACAGTGTGGAATACTAAATCACAAGATGGTAGCTTACCTTTTCTCTCTTTTCTTCCTAAAATTAATGGCTAGTTTTCTATTTGAAAGGACTCAAGAAAAATGACCAAGGGAGGGAGAAAGGAAGAGAGGTGCGGCCAAAGGATTGGAAGAGGAAGAGGAGAGGCGGCCAACCTAACTTTCAAGAAATGAATGGCAAGGTTTTCATCACCTTTTAAATTAAACCTCTTACCCCTTTTTTGTAAGACTTCTTGATTCAAAAGTTTAATTAAAATTAAACCTTTTTTTAATCAATCTTGACCATCCATTTAGAGTTATGGATGCATCATACGTACTCCATTATTATCAAAAATTATAAATAAAGAATAAAGATTTTAATTCTTTAATTATAATTTAGAGTTTATGATAAAATAGAACTCTATGTTGAATAATAACTCTATATTATTATTATTTATTTTTATTTAAAAAGAATTAATAATAAAAAAAAAGAGTCCTAGTTAACTATATTATTATTATTTGTCTAGATTCACTCTTGCAAGAGTCTTCTAACTTTATCTTAATTTAAGACAACGTTTATCTTAATTAAGACTAACATGTTTTCTTGTCTAAATTAAGACAAACATGTTTTCTTGTCAAAATTAAGACATCATATGTATCTTGTCTAAATTAAGACAACTCTTGTCTTAATCAAGACAACATATAAATTCTTGTCTATATTAAGACAACTCTTATCTTAATTAAGACAACATATAAACCTACCATTTTTATACTTTAATTTAAACAATTGAATAAAGCATGCATTCCATCTTAAATAAGTTAAATTCTACGAATTAAATAAAGCATGCATTCCATCTTAAATAAGTTAAATTATACGAAGCTAAGTGGGGAATCTATTTAGATGTAGATATTCCAAGCTCTAATAAACTAGAATTATTCTTAATCAGATTTAGATAAGTCAAGTATATTAACCATGGAATCATTCCACCATAGATTCATGGTTGCACTCTTGAATTATCTACAATTACAAGAAATAGTCAATATTAATATTTAATATTGATTGTCTAATTACAAACCTTATCTTGTGAACTCTAATAACCATACAATAACAAAAGGTGAAATTACCATTTTACCTTTTATATCAATTTTGTCTCTTAGTCTCAAATTTTATCCAATTGGTGATCTAATACTCTAAATCTGATTTTTTGAGTATCAAGATGTGATGAGTAGCTACTTTATCAATTTACTGGGCCCAAATTAATTACCAGTCTTTTTAAAATCACTTGAAGTGATATTAATGCTATGAACTCCAGTTTTTGGATGTAAGTTCCCAGATGCTCACCTTAATTATAATCCTAACATACAGAGTCTAGATCAACGCAATATGATGATTATGCCCATGGTATTATAAAATTATAAGGAGATAAAACACAAGTCCACTATCCATTAGGATTTTGATTCTACCATAAGCAAATACATAAGCATGGGATCAAGTTTTAAGTAACAGTTAAACTGAAACTTGATTCTTACGTGATTCCAGTTCAAATTGTAGTGTCATTACTTGAAGTCAACCACTTCGATGATTTGAGACTCATCATTCCCTTGTAGTGAATCAAATTCCTTACGTTGAAAGTAATTTGTACACTACAGCCTTACCATAATAATGTAACTAGCTTTATTATATGCCTATGAACAATTTTAAAATTTAATTAAAATACATGTCTTCTATGTATGATTCTTCATATAAATGCATTTTAATATCTCAATAAAATCATGGTACCTTTATAACCAGATAAAATCATGGTACCTTTATAACCAGATAATAAATGCTTACTTAAAATAAACTCTTCATCTTATTATCAAAATGTGCTTTCATTACAAATAAAATAAATGGAATAAAATATGGAAATATACTTATTTTTCAAGGCATCATATTCTTGAATTCCTAATCGATTGATGTGGAGTGCTTGAGATGGTATCAAAATTTGTCTCAAAGATGCTTATCTTGCTCCCTCTTCAATCATAATCCAGTGGTAATTGGCATAAAGGTGAGTAATTGTGGCCGTCAGCCCTTAAAAATTGTCAAGCACTAGTTAGAGAAGAGTCATTTTGAGGGATTGGTCAAAGGCAAATTAAAGGTAGTAAAGGAAAAGAGGCATAGACGTGCTAAGTTATGTCATAGACTCAAAAGCTTAAAACCAACAACAAAACAATGGCAAAAGGGAGAAATTTAAGAATGCATTGGAAATAATTGTCATGTTATAAGAAAATATTGAAAAAATTATAGTTGATTGGCTGGAAGATAATAATGCAAAAAAAAAATGTGAAACTTTGGTTTTTATTTAGAATCAAGAGGCGAAATAGGCCGCAAAAATCTATAGTTACATAGACTTTGGAATATGTCAGAGAAACAATATAATTTTTCATATAGTAGCTTTAACTAGGAAGAAGGCTAATTTTATAGAGAAAATAGAAGTATTACGAAGGATGGGGGAAGAGCCAAAGGTGATCAAAGAATAGGTGCTTTGCTATTTTTAAAAGATCTATATAGCAATAATGATTTTGTTAGATTAAGGGATTTAAGGTGCAATTTTCAAAAACTAAAAGAGGACTTAAGGTTGTTTCTAAAGTGTCCATTTATTGGAAAGATACTACCAAAAAACAAGCTTTTTTCGACGAAATTTTCAGTTAGAAAAAGTAAAAATTTCGTTGGAAATACTTTTTTTCGACAGATTTCCAACAAAAATTTCCATTGGAAATTTCATCGGTAATACTTTCCATTGGAAATTCTTTGGAAATTTCCAACAAAAAATTTCATTGGAAAAAAAGAGATAATCCGTGGGCTATCTCATAGTAATTCCGTTGGAAATTTCCAACGAAATTCTGTTGGAAATTTGGAAATTATTTTCAAACAGAATTCCATTGAAAATTTCCAATAGAATTTTTCGTTGGAAAAGCATTTCCCATGGAGAATTCTGTTCGAAATTTCCAACGAAATTTTTCAGTAGTGATGTATTTCCAAAGGAAATTCTTTTACTAATTTTCAATTACATGTTTTGTTAGTAATGCTTTTCCAACAAAAATTACTAATTAAAATTTAGATAATAAATTATCAATTGACATCCACAATGACTTTCAAAATATATAAGAGAAACACACACTAAAATTTAAAATTGAATGTCAAGTTCATACAATTAAAAATTGTCATAAACACAGAATATCTAAAAATGTCAAACACATAACCTAGTATAAAGCTAAATGTGTTATTAAATACATATATAAAAAAGTATCCAAGTCTAGAAATGAAAAAGAGACATCATATCATAAAAAGTATTCAAGAATCTGTGCTACAGCTTTTGTTAGAAAAACGAATTTGATCAGCTTAAGCATTTGTTCTCTCCAACTGTGCAGACAAATCCTGTAATGAAATAGTAAACGACTTCTTGAGCTACTAAATATAAAGTTGTTCAAGACAACATGAAATACAACAAATAAAATAACCTTATAATAATTATGATAAATGAAACATAAAAAGGATAAATCTACAAAGGTAAATATATTGCAAAAAACTGACCAGCAAATTAGAGATAATTCCTTATTCAAATAGCCAAATAAAAACAAATTAACAATCAGGCATTCATTAGCAGCATTAAGATGAAGGAATTTATGCCATTGAATTGCTATATGAAGTGTTACAAGAGAAAGCCAACTTGAAATTTTAAATATTTAGCACAATGAAATATACTCCATTAATTCTTTGGTGCTGAGCTTTACAGTAATCTAAAAGGAGCTACTAGTGTCAGTTTTGAGTCACTGATTGTTAAAAAGATCTATATTATTAGAATGTTTAAGGCACATGAATCTCACTTTGGCTTGTGAGAACTACTATGTTTCAAAAGAAGGTAGAGGGAATGCAGGATACAAAAATGTCCCATACCAAATGCCCAACTTGGTACATTGTCCACCCAAATACGAACATCTCCTTTAGTTAATTCAAGTAGATGTTTCAGTGGTCAATAGACAACTAAGCCTAAACTGTTCTACCATAAACAAAAACCTTAGAAAATCCAATTCTTTAAAACCATTAGCAGGTATTAGAAACAAGATGGCTACCTTGACCAATTAAAAGTTTAGAACATATAACTCCCAGGTGATACGTTTAAGATTAATGGCAAGTTTGAGGCAACAAAAGATGCAACTACCAGACAATAAGATATTCATTAAAAGCATTTAGTCAGCTTAAGTCATTAAATTAATTTATTCCTATAATCACAACCACATATTCCTGGACCTTAGAGGCTAGAGCAAAGTCATGGAAGTCAATATACTTTATCAGTATGCACTGCTGAGTAGGAACACTAGCAACTCAGGACCCATACAATCATCAATAATAAAAAAAAAGAACAAAAAAACAACAATAGTCAGCTGACCTTGGTAAAGACTTGTAAGCCATTATACATTGATAGCTACAACCATCACATTTTAGTGGACATGAACTTTGCTTTTCTCTTCGTTGGCTTGAGAATCTGGAAAGAACACATCAGGTTTTCATCGACGCTCATCATTGCACTAGCATTATCAAATTCACCACAATAGTTATCAAAAACTAAAAAAAAAAAGAAAAACAAATCAAAGGAAAACAATCATACAAAAACAAAAGGAAAAGTTCCAGCCTAGAGTTTAAAGGGTTCACAGTCGAGCTCAGCTTCAGCTTTTCTTTAGAAGTTGTTGGCTTCGGGTTCCACTATCTTTTAAAGCTTTTTTAAACCTCAACCCATTGGAAAGGAAAGGTGAAGGGAGGTCGTAGAAAGCCCTACGGCAGATAGGGACAACGTCAGAGGAGGAACGATTTGTTTCTAGGTTTTGGAGAGAGTGAAGAGGAATTGATAAGCAAAGGAACAAAAGGAAAGGAAGAAAGAGAGAGCCAGACACCGTTTAGTATAAAAAATGTCCTCTAAAAAGGAGTAGGCCTCTAGCCCATGAATGCCCATTAAGGAAAGTCCAAGGGTGTTTGTGAGGCCTTGACCTCTATAGGCTCGTAACTAGGTATAGACACAATAACACGGGCTAGGGGTAGTTTTATCATTTTCTCTAATAAGCTCCCAGAAGAAAGTTTTATGATATTTTAAGGTCTAAATAAGCATAAGACTGCATAAATGATGTGTAATGATGAAAACAAGAAGAAAACTAGAAAATGATAATAATTTTCACTATAGGGGCAAAATGGTTATTTTTATCTCAGGTCAAAATTTTTCAAGTTTCGTAAACCCAAGCATGTCTAGACCATTATGGACCTTATCCCAGTGTCAAAAAAGTAAAAATATTGCATATAGGGGTGGAGAAGGATAAGCTAACTTACTAAGGGCATTTTCATAATTTTCAAGGGAGTAAATAAGCTTGGGCTATAAATATCTTCTCCTTCCAGTAGCTTCTTGAATTTTCAGCAGTTTCTTCTTATTCTTCTCCTCCCAATTCACGTTGCTTCCATCCTCCATGGAAGCTTAATATGGAGCTTGCATAATTTTCTCTCTCTAGCTCTAGTTTTCATACCTTTGTGCCCTTTTGACTAAAACCCTTGTATTCTTTCACTCTCTCACTTCAAAACCCTTGATAAATCTTATTTCCATACTTTCTCCCACTATTTGGGCATTCTAGAGAGAGAAAAAGAGAATTACCCCATTTGTTTGAAAGCTATTGGAAGATAATTCAACTACAAAGAAACCCTAGGGTGAGTGATGAACAAAGCTTGATTTTTAGCTGTGAATAATGGCTAGTAATTGGGATTATGAGCTATTTTATTGTTGAGTATGTTCATTCCTTTTATAGTGATTAAGATAGTGAACATAGATAGCCATTTAAAGTGGCAATTGAAAGCTTGCTAAGGGATAGCTTTTAGGGTTTATAAGTATGAATTGACATTATGGCAATGTTAATTTGATGGTAGGTTCTAACGAAGGCCCATCACCCTAATTGGATCATTAGGGGAATTAGAGTCAGCTAAAGGCTCAACAATATATTGGTGAGTGAACTGCCTTCAAAATTTGTTTTGGGAAATATAATGTATTTGCCACACATTTGAATGAATTATCAAGTTTTTCATAAAAACAAGTGCCTTGGGAACAAGCTTTTGCTAAATGGTTTTATATTGTGATATGTGATTGCTTTAGCTTAATGCACTATTGTAATATGATGATATATATATGTGTGAGTGTTATGCATGATGATTGATATTGTGTATGATGACTGTAACCGTGTGTGTGCACGATGTGGGGGGATGCACATGCCGATAATGATGGTGGTGTGAGAGATGGATGATGATAGTACTCGTGTACACAATGTGAGGGGATGTACATGATGGCACTGATTGTGCACGATGTGGGAGAATGCACATGATGTCACCGACTATACGCAGGATGTGGGGGGATGTACATGAGCCGGGTGTGATTATGATGATATGGATGTTATTTATGTATGTATGCATATCTTTACTTATGAAATGAAAGAGCATGAAAATGATATATGATTGAAATGTATGTGAAACTTGATACATTACACCTTGGGGATTTCATGTGTTTCATGTTGTCGGTGTCATTTTAACAAGATGGCTTTTATTAGGGGAATGGAAATCTTGTTCATGTTGCTCTGTTCTAGTTGCAGCGAAATTCATTCTCGTTGTAGCGAGAAACTCTCGAGTTTTTGAGAGCCTCACCAGTTTAGTTCTCATTGCAGCAAAAATGCATTCTCGCTATAGCAAGAAACATTCTGTTTTGGGACCAAAATTTCACTGCAGCGAGATTCATTCTCGCTGCAGCGAAAAACTTTCTGTTTTGTTTCCTTTTTGGTTCGGTTGCTGCACCATTTTCCCATTTCTTTGGTACCATAGTTAAGCTTGGACTTCCAACATTAAGGAATAAGTGAATTAAGTTTAAAATGAGTAGGTTTGGTGAGAAACCCTTGGCCAGTTGAGGAACCCTCGTTCGGCTAAACACTTAATCCCAACGTCGTTGTAGCAAAAATTCATTCTCGTTGCAGTGAAGATTTGTTGTCGCATTTGACTTGCTTGTGTATCATTGAAGCCTTCATTTTTCAAATTATTTGTTATGTATGGGTTCATCATTACCAAGTGATTAATTATTTAAGGGTTTAATGAGGGGTTTTCAATATGAATGAAATTAAATTGCATTGTTTTAAAACAAGTGCATCATGATTTTAAATTCTTCTTTATGGTTGGTTGTTCCCTTCCTTGTTCACTCACTAGGTTTATACTCACCGTTTTCAACTTCATGTTTTCAGATCACGAAGGAGCCGGTAACTAGGACGAGGTGTCCTTGGAGACTTGTATTCATCTTTTGGTAGGTGTCTCAGCATTTAATAGTTGTACATTCGTCCAAGTCCCTCCGCTGGAAGTCGAGTATTGTTTTGTTGTGTATAGACAAACCTAATGTAAATTATTAAGATACAAGTTGTAGATAATGTATATACACTTATTTAGTATGCCAGTATGAGGTGACAAATGTTTAATATTATTTTGATCCTAAGTTATGTAATGTAACTTAGCAGTTTATGATGAAATAATGAACATGTCAGATTAATAGGCTTGCTTGGGCTTAGTGGACTACGTCTATTGGGCCCATGCGCCGGTCATAGCCAGGAAATTTGGGTCGTGATAGTGTTGGGCTTAAATCAAGCCTATTGAATAAGTTTTTGGATCCCTTTTCTCTTTTCAGCCCATTTCATTTTCATCCATACACAAGTTTGAGTCTCTATAGTCTCTATATCAACAAAAGTTTAAATAATTTATATTTCATTAAAAATTAAATAAAGTTTAACATATTTATATTAAACTTATTATGTAACAAATAATTAATAATAATAATATCTTGAGATATTCATAACATAGTAGACATTAATGTACAATGTAACATATTTATTATTATTAAATTATGAACAAAATTAATATTATTTTATTATTTATTTATAATATAATATTTATTAATTATTAACTAAATTTAACATTTTGTAAAATATTAATTACTTATTTATAATAAGCATAAGTAATTCTTTTCCTAAAGTATGCAATTTTATTACTTGATACCAAAGTCCAAATAACTTAATTTGGATTTTATAAATTACATATAAAAATAAAAACATGAAATAACCCCTTAAGCACCCAAAAATCAAATTAAAGATATTAGGTATCTAATATAATAACTCCCCATCCTATGATACAATTAAAAGATTATAAAACCATCTTTGATTTACAATCACCAATTATCACTAATGCAGCTAGAAGCTAACCATTTACAGTCTATAACCAGAAGCTAACCATTTACAACGCACAGTCATTTAAAGTATTTCCTTACTTCTTATGTCTTATTCAATCATAAACTCTAGTGATCCACTTAACTTAAGACTTTTTTCTAATTAAACCAAAGAGTCATAGTCAAGACTTTACTCAAGATAATTAAACTCAACTCGAATTCTGATATCTACAGTCCTTATCCATCATTAATCACTAATTTGTTAATTTTATATAATATATATTTATATGTATCACTTTTATTATTATATATATATGTTATAAAAAATAATATGTTATAAAAAATAAGATAATAATTACTAATAAAGTTATTAAAATATAATCATATAAATAAAGTTCATAAAGTTACTAATAAAGGTTATAATTACTAATAAACTACTATTAGTTTTTGTTTAATATATTACTGAATTTTATCACCTATTTTTATGAAAGAAAACATATTTATATTTTTAATATTATAAAATCCAAGATGTTTATATTTTATTTTATTAATATATTTCCTATAAAAGATTAATAAAATTTTAAAAAAATCTTAACATATTTTAAATAAAAAATTTAAAGAATAGTAATACCGACGAAATTTTCCAATGGAAAATTTCGTTGGAAAATCTAGCAGATTTAAATTTTTTTTCTGCCTTAAACTTTTTGACGAATTTCCAACGAATTATTTTCCATTGGAAATTTCCAACGAAAATCTGTCAAAAATTCCGTTGGAACGTTTGGAGGAAATAAATTTTTTTTATGCCAATAAATTTTCTGACTGATTTCCAACAGAATTTATCCATTGGAATTATTTCGTTGGAAATTCGTTGTTAAAGGTCACATGGAAATTCCGTTGGAAATTTCCAACAAAAATTTCCAACGGAATTTTTTTCGTTAGAAAAAAACTAATTTTCTTGTAGTGATAAGATGTGGGAGACTAAGTGTAATGGTAATAAAGCACTTGGTCTCGATAGGTTTAATTTAAATTTCTTTACAAGTTAATGGCAAGTGATCAAAGAAGAGCTTATAAACTTCATGGATTGATTTACCACTAGAATATTCCATCACCAACAAAAATGTATTATTGACAACCTTTTTCCGGACTAATTTATCAATGGATTGTTTCATTAGAAATTCATTGGTAATGCTCAATGCCAATAATTTTTGTAGTGAATGATTACTAACCAATGCTACCAAGGCATGCTAATTACCAATGTTGCATAACAATTTGACTTTAGACCATGACTTGACTTTGATCTTTTGATTATTAATGCTGCATAACAAAGGTATATGTTGAAAATCTAAGAAGTAGCAAAATTGATCTACTTAATTACAAATGGAATCCTTTACTTCCCATTTTCTACCCTTCTTACAAAAGTTTATCACTCAAGATTCTAATTTTGTAGAATTGATTGTCATTAAGTATGCACTTCAACTATCTAGTTCATCAATGTTGGTTGATTTGAAAACTTTGATTTTTAATCTGTTTCCAATCTAATGATTTCATGGGTGTGTTATGAGAAGCTTGTTGCTTGCTAAATTACTAAGATATTGGCTTTTAAAATTTTCTTAATTTAGCAAAGGCATCATGCAAGTGCATATGGTCAACAAGAAATATAATAGTAAGTATCGTCTCCATAGGGAATTGTAACTAAATTATTGCTAATTACTAAATTTGGCACTCTAATCTTATCCAAGTAAGTCTAATTTTGAAATTAATTAGAACTAAAATTAAAGTAACAAAGCTAAACTAATGAATTTATGCTAAGAAATTTTTAAAGGTTTAGTGAAATAGAGCCTAAGACTATGGATTACTCTACTTTTCATTTGGATTTAATTTCACTGCTTATACTTATATCAATGGGTTGGTTGCTAGCCTAGAGTCCAAATTTGTCTACAATTCTCTGTCAAGATATTGTAAACATATCTATTTTAACTAATTTTCTATATGTCTATGTAAATTAATTAAGGTATTTTCACTAAGCTCATACCCTAATCTTGGCTGCACATGATATTTAGATATATTTCTATCATAAATACTAATCAAATCACCTAAGCTTTAAGTGAAGTGAGCACATGCTATTCAAATTCTTGGTCTATTCTAAATTCTCTTTGTCAAGCTGGATTTTTAGACCCAACTCAATCTAACTGTTGATCAAGCAATTAGAAACAATAAGTATATATTTGAAATAAACAACACAATACCCATTAATATTAAGTATAAGAAAGTTGAATTATCTAAACTATAAGTAGAGATTAACCACAATCCTAGGTTAAGAGTCCTAGCTTAATATATTCAAAAGACAAATACACATTTCAACAAAATGAAACATTGTTCTACAAAAAGAGTTAGAGAGAGAAAATCCAATCTAGAGTGAGAAAGTGTTTGGTGTAGATTTTTTATGCTTCCAAGCTCTTGATTCCTCATTCTTTTTCCCTTTTTGGTTCTAGCCTCCTTTTGCCCAAATTAGGGTCTAAATCCTCTTCTTTTTTTCAACCCTAAAAAGATTGTATTTATACACTCTTTGTTGGTCATTTGATGCAAAATCGGAAGGCGAATAATGTGCAAAGTCACATTTCAGCACCTAGGCCCCCAAGGGCTGGCGCCTTGGCACCCAAGGTTCTGTCCTTGGCCTTTTTAAGGTGCTGGGTAGTACATTTGGCGTTTAGGCGCCCAAGCTGTTATCTGCACTGAATGCAATCTGCTATAGTTAATCGACTTCCACTGTATTTTTGACCAGGATAACTTTTGAATTGGGTAAAGTGCTGAACATAAAAGTTGTAGCTCTTCTTCTTATCTTTCCATAGGTTCAAAAATCATGTCGATTGGAGTTTTATAACTCAAGATATGCTTCGATTACTACAGCATGGTGTGAGGTCAACTTAAGCAAAAGTGCATGATCTTTTGCAAATTTGACTTCCAAGCACTTTTGCACCTTCACCAACATATAGCACAGTCAATAGAAAGTATAAACAAGACTTAATAACTTGGAAATAAACTCAAATTACTTACTTAAACTATTAAGGCATGCATAAAGTAAATACTAAGAAAAATGTAAAAATAAGGTCTAAATTAATTAAAAACAAGAAGACAATACTCATTTTTAGGCTCAAAAGAATGTAACATAACTCTTTAACATAGAGTTATCAAAGCTTCGACTATGGGACAAAATGGTTTTTGCATAATGAATTTGACAATTTGAAGAAAATGATTGGTGATATTGTTGTTATGCATACCTTTGGTGAAGCAAACACATTAGTGATTCTCTTACTAAATTTGGTGTTGACCAAGCTGAGATATTTTATGCGTGATAGTAATTTAAGATAGTTTTTTGGATGGTTTGTTATCATTTTTTGCTTAATTTTTTTTTATCTTCTTTAGGTGTTTTGGTTTGTTGTTTAGTTAGTAATCTTCAGCATGAAGATTTAACCTTGTAATAACTCTTACTATTAATAAATCCTTATTTTGATTGAGAAAAAAAAGAAAAGGTTGTCACATGATGTACCGAATAAATGTATTTAACTTGACAGGAAACTGCTTTCAAAGGCATTTTCTTATAAAATAATTTTTCCAGAATTAGTAAAAACAATAAAATTTCAAGATAAAACAATTACAGAGGAATCATTATTTAGAGAGATGGTTAAGTTTTGTTTATGTCAATGCTCTATTTTTTATGACGCTAACTGTTAATGGACTAGAAATACAAGTCATTTAAAAAAATTCATTGTGCTAATAAATCTAATTAAGTAATAATGAGATATTTGGATGAAAAAAAAATCATTTATTTTGCATGTCCAATTTATATGTTGAAAATCTAAGAAGAGGCAAAATTAATCTACTGAATTATGAATGAAAATCCCTCTATCCCCATTCTCTACCCTACTCACAAAAGCTTGTCAGATAACATAGCAAATAAATTTTAACTTAAGAAGAATGCTTTGCAAATTGAAAAAATTTTAATTTAACAAGAAACTACTATAAAAGGCAATTTTTTCTAAAATAATGCTTCAAGATTTATTAAAAACAATAAAATTTCAAGATAGAGAAGTTATATTGGAATCATTGTTTAGAGAGATTATTAAGTTTTCATCATGTCAATGCTCTAACTTTTTTCTGTGACCTTAAAAGTTTATGGACAAGAAATATGACTCAATTAAAAAAAAAAAACTCATAATGCTGATAAATCTAATTAAGTAATTATGGGAGATTTGGTGACGAGGGAAAGTCATTTATCACTCATGTCCAATTTTTATCAAGTCTGAACCTGCATTCCTCTTCCCTTCAATTTGAAATTTGCTATCTTACTTGCAATTTCTTTTTTAGTTTTGTTGCTTTTGAATGGAATTTATTTTTATTGTGTGGGAGTTACAGTGTGCAATCGAAGAAAAGAGAGGGAGAAAGGAAGGAGCCAAGAGAAGAGACTTGTTCCTTTCTTTTTTTGTTTTCTTTTTGATGAGTGTGCCGAAGAGAAGTGAGAGAAAGAAATGAAAGGGCAAAGGAAAAACCTTGGTTTTTGTCACGTTAAAAAGATTTGAGCTAATGGGCCACATTTAAGAGACAAAAGATTTCCATTCATTAATTACAAAACGTTTTCATCAATACCAGATTTCATGTACATTTTATATTGTTCTGTGAAGAAATTATCAAATAGTATGTATATATAAATATAATTAATTGGAGAAAAGATATGTTAATAAAAAAGGGATCATACGAAATTAACAACTGAAAAAAGCTATATTAAAAAAAAAAACAACTGAAAAAGCACATGCTAAGCCTAACTAGATATTAACAAGATCCCAAGGAGATGCAACGCCAAATTGACCAAATCTCAAACAAAAAAAAACATAACTGTTACAAGATACAAACAATTGGAGTAACGAGCTACTCACCAAAAGAATCAACAAAGTTGGACTCCATTTTTGGGACTCATTCTTTGTTCACTTTCTATTGATAGCGCAAGATGAGTTGAAATGATATAAAAATGACAGATTAATCCATATGCCGTTTCTCAAAAGAAAACCAAAATCAAAATAAAGATAATGTAGCAAACTAAAGAAAATGTAGCCATGAAGTATGAACCCTAATCTAACGATTTGTACATATTTCATTCGTAGAGGAACAAGGTACGTCTGAAGGTACGTTGGTTGAGCGCCATGTAAAGCAAGAAGACGTTAAGGAAAAGCAAAACCCAGGAAGAAATGGGCGGATCATGGCGAGAGAGATGACTACCACAGTCGACTGAAGAATTATAAGCATTCAAATTCATGGAGGTAGATGATGAGGAAAAGCAATGCACGGCAATCACCAAAAGCAACGTTGTGATGAGAAGGAGAGCCCACCTTGAGCCGCCCAGTTGGGGTGTCGTGGTTTCAACAGCTGAGTGGACAGAGAAGCGCATAACCGCCAAGATCACTGCTAGAGTTGCCATGACCGGGAATGGCACTGGCTCTTGGTATAACATCTCTAACATGCTGCACGATTTGCTCACTTTGTTAATGAAACTGTAACTCACCCCCATTAACAGGAACAAGAGAATATGGCAAAGCTGCAATTCTTTCTTGAGTTTTCAAGATTGATTATACACAGGCGGCGGAGTCTCTCTTATTGATGGTTGGAGTCGGTTAATATATTGCAATCCCGATCCAAATTTGAATTCTTAATGTGATCTGTTGTTAAGTTTCTTTTTAAACAACTAACATAATCTTAATTTAAAATGATAATACAGTTATCTCTATATACGAAAAAGTAATGAAGAATATTTTTTTATATATAAAAAAACTAAGAATAAAAATACAAAAATTAGAAAATACCCTTACCTAGTCCATCATTAGAAAACACTTAAAAACACTCTTAATACAAATATCACTCTTAATAGTAAAACCTAGTTTTCCTTTATGTGTTCACTGATGAACCAAAGATAAGATCTTATTCTCTTGGTATAAAATCAGTAAAGAATACCAAGCATAACCCGTGTTTTCCTTGGTAGAACAACAGGATATCATGGATGATAAACTATCTTCTTGGTACATTATCCACATCATGACATCTGACGTTTTAGTGTAATATATAACCACCCCAAGATGGCCCTAAAAACTTAAAATAAAAGAGATAAATTATTCTTTAACTTCTCTAAAATTTCATGGAATCTTTTGTTATAAAACCCCACAACCCATTAAAAAAATTAGACTAGTGTCATGTATAGAAAAATTTTGTAGGTTAAAATCATTATACTTTAGATAAAAAAAAGAATACAGCATTCTAATTTATGACATTTCTCAATTTGATTGAGGATTTGAGAAAATTTTACTCATTTCAAGTATTAAATTCTCTCTTTTTGACCATGCTCATATATACCCAGACAAATAAGAATCTTTAAAGTTTCTTGTCCTTCTGTTGGTTGTCTTCATTTTCAGCATCGGAACTTCTCTATCTTTTTACCCTCTGTTTTCAATGCTTCTCCTCTCTTCTTTTTCTAAATGAGTGATGAAACGATAAAGAAGGTTACCATTTTCTACTATATATGTTAAGAAGTTTGTTGGCCTTTTTTTTCATTGCGGTTGTCTACTTGGTTCAAGATCGAAAGACGGATATGCGATTCCCAGTTTTCACATGTCGATACTCAATTTTTTTCTTTTTTTATTCGACACGTGTATTGATGTGTTGTTTATGTCTACCATATTAATAAGACAACAAGTTCAGCAGCCGGAGCCAATTGCCACAGTGTCCCTTAAGTGTTCACTATCCCTTCCTTAAGAGCTCAATGCCTCTCCAAGTGTTTACTGTATCACTCGAATACTTGTTACCCAAATGCAAGGTCAATTAGTCTATGAGATTATCATAAAGCAGACAATGGAAATGATACGTGGCCTTCTCAACAGTTGGAGCATATCTTCCACTGCAATATGTAGGTGATTCCATACCCCTTTGAACACCTTCACACAGTGTAATGTCTTCCATCTGCATATTTTCATCCATATTTTTGTTGCACAAAGAATTTGAAGGTTCCAAGAATAACAGTAAATTTTTAACATACAGGACTAGAGATCATTTGCTCGTACCTGCACTCTTTCGCTATCCACAAGACTTCTCTCGATGAAAGCTTTGTCATCCTGAGGCCAAAAGAAGTGCTTGGTTAAATTGGAATTGTTTTCTTTCTTATCCGTAATTGGGACCATATAAAGCTAATCATGGCCCAAAGTCGTTGCATGGTAGAGAGGGAGATCAAGCTAGATGCCTAGTATAAGGATTACTGATAACAGGATCATATTGCTGTATAGAACATAGAACAATGTTTCACCATTATAAGATTCAAAACAGATCATGGAATTGAGAAAATATGCTCCCTCCAGTCAATAAAATTGAGAAATACTACAATTTTATGGATTGGGACAATGGTTGCAACCATAGCTTACCAACACAAAGAAATCGAGTTCAATTTCTCCTCCCCTAATTTAAAGCCTACTACAATTATACAAATTTGAGAGATGGATAAGGATGATTACTATATAAACTTAAAGCCTTTTGACTGAGTATATCACATGGCTGCCACTGTTAGCAGGCTTGATAAGGGTGTGAACTCCACCATGTGATATAATAAGTCAAAGGGATTTATTTAGACATGTGTGCCTGCGCACCTGCACTCAAATTATAGATACACAACCCTTATGAAGCCTCCTAACAATGGCAGCCATGTGATATAATAAGTCAGAAGGCTTTTAAGTTTTTGTGGTTACTGTGATTATACGATGCATAGAAGAAAATGTGAATGCTGGTCACTGTTGGCATATTTATTTAGACAGACATGCACTTTCAAATGCCATGTCATACAGAAGACAATACGTGGAAGGCTAAGATATAAGATATTAAACCTGAAGCATCCCTTCTGAAACAACATTAGCTATACATCAACTTGGTTTAAGACTATAATCCAAAATTATGTAGAAATAGAAGCATGCAATTTAGTACGATTGCAATATTCAGAGGTCAAGACATAGAAGTACAGTAATAAATTTGTAGTATATAATAGCTTCATAACTCTTCATTGCAAACACATTCTTGAGATTTTAAATATCTGCCTGTCAAAAGTGAAAGGAAGTTCACACGTAAAGCATGCAATGATATCTGACAACATTAAAGGGTCTTCATGCAATTTCAACTCGAAAGTAGAAAACAATTTTAAAGGACCATTATTTATAAACATTAATTTTATTTTTTGTCATCTAGATTATTAAGTATAGGCATTACAGTTACTGAGCCTACAAAGACAACACAACTACCCATATGAGGCAAATAACTTGAAATCTCAATTTGCTAAATATTTCAAAGAGAAAAAATAATGAAAGAGATAAAGTGCTTAAGACGAACAATTTCATTATACAAGACAAAAGATCAAAGCAGCATTCAGAGAAAGTGACGCTTTTGTTTGACATGCTATGGTCTCAATGCCCTTACGAGGTAGTGATGAGTTTCACATGCTCTAAGCTTGGCCCACACGCGATTAGGAAGATTGGTTGTTTGGAAAAACTAAAGAACATGTGAAAAAAGTTTAGGAATTTTGTATTTTTTTATTAATTCAATTCAATGATGCATTAATCCTGAACTTACATTGAGGTATTGAAGGTGATTCTCAAATATCACAGAACAGAATGGGATGTGATCAGATAGAACGTAATAGAAACAAGGACATTAGTTTTCCAACAAAATATTTTTAGTTATCCATAGCTTGATGTGAGAAATCTTTCAATGGTTGTAACTGACATTTAATTATTGTTATCGCTTGCAGACTGTTAAAGATTAGATATAAAGAAAGGAGACATTTTTGTGGTAGTGCATGTGTGATTTGCATGCAGGTGCACATGCACACATGTACTAACACAATGGTTGATACAATCATCCTTCTAGTACATAATTGTGAGTGTAGAAGCAGATAGGCTTCGTTACAAAAAGCCACACCGTGAAATCCTATTTCTTAAATTAGGTTAGATTTGTAACCTAACTTGGTGAGTTGTTATTTTAAAGTTTTGAACTTCAATTTTGGATTATTTTGATTTAGAAGTCCCATGTTTTGATAACCAAATATGTTTATACAAAAGTTAGTACCTTTATAGGGTTGAATAGGATGGTTTTAGACTTAAAACTACATTCTAGACAAAATGTATCAATACATGTTCATCATATATCGATATAGCAAACCCAGAAACGGACTTTTATGAATGTGTATCTAAATATGTTCATCATGAATCAATACATGAAACCCAGGGCAAAATGTATTGATACATTAGTCACAAACTTAAAAAATAAGGTTATTCTAGTGATTTCTCACTCATTCAAAAACATTAAAACCTCAAACTTTACCTTATATGGCTAAAAATGTGGTTTTTCCTTGAAAGCCTGGCCACCCTCTTCCTTTTTTTCGCTCAACTCTCATTGTCAACAAAATTATGGATTTCAAGCATTAAAAGTCATCTTCAAGTTTGGATTTTGATACTAAGAATTTTTGAAAGGTAAAGTTCTTTGTTTTAAACCTTTGAAACTAAGGTTTTGTTTTTTCAAAATTCATGGATTCTCATAAATTTGTTTTACTCATGAAAACTTAGGTTTTGAGTTGGTTTTGGAACTCTCATGCTCACCAAGGTAAAGTTGTCTGAACTCTAACTAAAAGTAGATTCAAATCCTTTAGTTAGAGTTAGATTAGTTATTGATTTGTGGATTAACGAACTATTAGAAATTTATTTGTGGAATAACAGATGATTATTAGTCTAATATTATGTTATAGAACTAAGTATTAATGATGAAAAACTTCATGATAGGTGTTGTGGAGAAAGTTTGAATTTTTCAAAAACCTAGTGTTCGACGAAAGGTGCTAGAGAGCAAGCCATGCTTGTTTGAGGTGGGTAAATGTGACATTTTTTTATTATTTAATATAATTAAGCATGCCTATTCTACAACCTTGCATATGAATGACTTTCAATGAGTTTATGCTGTGAAAAAAATGTTTACAAGTATGCTTTGATGAAAACTATAGACTAAGTATATGTAGTCTACTATGTATTAGTTTTGAACATGGGGAATAAGCCTTTCAAAGCTTTGTTATCTCAAACATCTCATTTGTTTATGATTGATGTATGATTGATGGTTTTAAATGTTAATGTGAGAGATTCCTCCTTGGTGAGGCCTTGGTATATATGGTCATTTATCTTTAGATTATTGATACGGTTGATTGACTTCAGTTGTGATTATATCTCAACCTTTATGATATGTTGGTCATGGTTTCACATTTTGATTGTATGTATATTTTGAACATTGGATTATTGTACTATGGTTGTTTGATCCTAACGAGATAAGGACCTGCAACTAGTGGTAGTAGGCGCTAGCCATTGTGCACAATGAGTTTTGGTGAGTTAGTTGAGGTTGTATTATATGACTCACAAGGATTTACAACTTAAGCCAGTTAAGGTATTTTCTTAGGACTCCCTAGTTATTGGAAGTTGTCTTAGTCCTATCCTTTCTTTTGGTCAGTGGCTATGTGAACCGGATAAGTCTAGTGTGACGACATTAGCTAATTTGGTTCTTCTTGGCTAATGCTCCACGGTTTGTATAACTTGATGTCTAATATGATGAATCTGTGTCATTGATAATGTTTATTTGATAATTGAATGATGATTACTTGACTATGGATGGATAATAGTCTTGGTTGAGGTCTTAGTGGAGAGTTTTAGGTTGAGAAATATTGTTCTGTGCCTAATCTATTGATACATGGCACTGATATATTGATAGATACAGCATAGAACCATTGAAAATGCATTATGTTTCGTATCTATCGATAGATCGAGATGATCTATCAATCGATAAATCAAGCTTACTTTGAAATCCAAATGATTTCAAAAGGTATTCTAAAGATCGAAATGATGTTTGTTTTAAGTAAAATCTTTGATAACCTCGATTATTGTTTCAGATACTCTTAATTTGATGATTAACTTCATTTTTCCTAAACTATCTTGAAATGGTTTCCAAACTTTGAATGTTTCTTTAAAGGTTCATTAACTATTTTGCAAACTATGTTTTATAATATTTTGTTATCCTTGTATAGTTAAAAAAACAACAGTCTTAGAGGTCATATGAACATACGTTTCCTAAGTAGTTTGAAAGACAGTAGACTCAAAAACTATTGGATTATTTGGTCCATGATCCATTTGGAAAATAACGAACTTGAAGACCATGTGGACATTTGACATGCCTAGAGTAATGATTTATGATTACGTTTGAAGAGTCGGGTGTTTATTTATGATTACGCTTAGAGAAGCGAGTTGTGCAAAACATTTGTTAATGTTTATTGCATATCTCTGAAAGTGTATTTTGTTAAATACTTTTCCCTATTAGCTTGTTCCTTCTCCCCATATCTACTCACAAAGTTATTTATACCTTACACATATAATATGCACTTGTTATTTCAGATCAATAGATTGCTTGGCTCGATGTCCTTTGGAATGAGCTACTTCTACTGACAATTTTGGTAGGTGGTCATATGGCATCCAATAAGCGTAAGCCTTTTTACTCCGTCTTAGACTCAGTTAAGTTTTGGTTAGATGGTCCAATCTTTTATATTTGACTGTTATGGTTTATGACTTATTTATGTCATGTAATAAATGATATTATGGATGCTTGCCTTGAGTTGGCTATAGGTTGTATTCGTCACAAGATGGCTTATACTCTGGATTTGTTATATATGTTGCTTCCGCATTATGTGCACATGAGTGTACGAAATTGATATGATATTTGTGTTATATGATATCACTGTGTTTATATCTATTTGCATATGATTCCATAGTGAGGGTTCCCATGAGGCACATATGGTTATTGGTTTATTGTTTATCTTAGGCTTGCTTGAGTTAAAAAGATAACTCCAATTGATACTCTTGTGTTGGTCATGCCCTAAATTTGGGTCATGACACACACCCACCAAAATAATTTATATTAACATCCTTCCCATTCCCTTTCCTTTCTTCTCTACTCTAACGTCTCTAGAAAAATGCTTTTGAATATTCATAGCCAAAAAGCTTTTCCTTTTTGTCCTTGCATACTATGGTGGATGCACACATGTACTAACACATTGGTTGCTACAATCATCATTCTCCTAGTACACATTGTGAGTGTAGAAACACATAGACATGGTTACAAACAGACACACCCACCCAAAATAATTCATATAACCACATTCCCTTTCCCTTTCTTTTTTTCTTTCCTCTAACATCTCAAGAAAAAAAGATTTTAAATATTTGTAGTCAAAAGGCTTTTTCTTTTACCTTACATGCTATGGTGGATGTACACATGTACTAACATAATGGTTGATGCAATCATCCTTCTCCTAGTACATATTGAGTGTGTAAAAGTACATAAGCATGGTTGCAACAGACACACCCACACATAATAATTCATATAACCATCTATCCCTTTCCTTTTTTGTGTCTTTTCTATTCTGAAGTCTTTAGGAAAATGTTTTAAATATTCGTAGTTAAAAGGTTTTTTGGTTTTGAATCTAATACTATTTTGGATGAACTAGATGACTCTTTTTGTAACACCCCTAATTTTGACATGGCTTATATGCAATAAGAGCTAAGTTATTGAAGAGTAAATTTGAACCTCAATGTGTATGCTTGTGAAGTATGTATATGAATTACCATGTGTAGAGAGAATGATCTTGAAATTTGTTCTATATTTGGGGACTTCTTTAATGATATGTCGATGTGTTAAATGTAGAAAGCATGCCTTATGATACTTAGGTAAAAATTTTGTGAACATATTTGAGGAATCCAAAGGTTTAATGCTTAGATTGGGGTTTTGATCTTATGTTTGAGTATTTGAGTAAAAGATTTGAGTCATATATGAAAGGTATGAGGTTGTGGAAGAGATGTAGAATGAGTTTAGACTTTAAAAGGAACAATTTTTACAAAGCTGGACCAAAAAAGTCAATCCTAGTGTATAGATGGTCAATCTTGTGAAGTAAAAAGCAGGGGAAGTCATGCATTCTAGTCTAAGGTCGACTATAGGCCCTCCATAGTCGATCCTAGAAAGGAAAAAATGGAAGAAATGTAAAACATTTTGGTCTAGGATCAACTATAGGCCTTCTACAGTTGATCTTGTGAAGGAATAAAAACAAACATTCTGGTTCAGGATCAACTATTAACCCTTCACAATCGATCTTTTGAAGGCAAAATGGGTGAATTATAAAACTTTCTTGTCCAAAATCCACTATAAACCCTCCATAGTCAATCCTAGGCTACCTAGTCAAACTGAAATAAGCTTAAAAGCCCCAAAATTAAAAATTCTTCATTTTTTTCCTAACTCCTCATTCCCCCACGCATTTTTTCTCAAATTTCATACCCTTCAAAACCTTCAAACTCTAATAACAAATCTTGGATTCTAAATGTCTAAGGTAAGGATTTTCACTCCTAAAGAATAAGTTTTGATGATTTATGTTTTCTTTCTCTACCCATTTGAAACTCTAAGCCACAAATAGATTCTTGGGGCTATTTGGAGTGAATTTGGAGCTAAGAATTATACAATCTAGCCTCTAAGGTATGAGTTTAGCTCATTATTAAAGGATTTGAGCTCATATGTTGGATTGCTAAGGATTTAGATAATTTTAGAAAAGTTGACATTTTTCGAAAGCCAAGATCTAATTAGTTTTGTGATGTTTAAATGTGTTTAAAGGAAGATTGTGCAATTTGGATACATTTGTGAGCCAAAAAATGGTTGGAGGCTAAAGATCGAAGCTTGGCTTAGAAGCCCACCCAATTTGTCACTGTGAATGGGATTTAATAAAATGGATGTAATGCATAACACATGATAATATATGTTGCCATGGTATTTAAATGTTATACTAATGCCTAGATGAGTATGCCAAGGCTAGAGAACTATGTATGTGTATATGTGAATATGATTGCCTAGATGAGTATGCTTCGGCTAGAAAATGATGTGATGTATGTGCTTTGGATGAGCCACCTAGTGGCTTATGTTAATTGTGTATGATGAACGTCTAAGAGTAAATTACCCTAGACAACTGAACCATTTCATGGATTATTAACATTTATTGCCTTAGAGACTAAGAGCATTTAGAATCGTACCGAGCGTAGAAGTGATTAAAGTTCGTTAAATATGATTTGTGGTTTTATGTGGATATATGGAATTGTGGAAGGCATGATGGCCTTGTTTGAGAATTAAGAGGCAAAATTGCCCAAGTATGTTAGGCTATTGAGCCATGAATCTTTGACGTAAGTTATTTACATATATGAGGCTAAGGAACCTAATTAAGGATGTGAATTATGAAGGCCATGATGGCCTATGAGTTTGATGATGTTCCGTTTGATGCTTGAATTTCGGACGTCGATTTGATTTGAGGTTGAGTGGAGTCTAACCCCTATGACTATGTATATGCCTACAGAGATGGTAGTAAGCAAGGACGGTGGTCTTAATCTCACTTATGAATCTTGTCGACAGTGCTTTGATGCCCCCTTGAGATTATTCGAGGTGATGCTATCCATTGGGAGATTACTCCAGATGATGATTATATGCATGATGCCACTTGTCTGAGACTACTCTAGGTGATGCTGACCGTCAGGAGATTACTCTGGTCAATGATTTGATTCTCTACCAGCCGCTTCGGTGCTGTGCGTGATTTGATTCTCTTTCTATTGCTTTGACATGCTCTTTGCCAACGGCTTTGCCTTGAGCATGATTTGATTCCATCGATGGGCCACCATGCGTGATTTGACTTTGTCTAGGGAAGACCACTCAAAGATTATGATATGATTTATGTACGATATGACATAGCCTCAGATAAGCTCAAATGAAAATGATTTAAAATTATTATGATACCTTGGCAACTAGTATGTACCTATGGATGTTTACTTTGATGCGGCTTTAAGCATAAGCATAATACAATGTATAACAATGTGAATGCTCCCTAGGGATGATTGATGTGCCCTTAAAATGTGAGATGTATGATTGAAATATGGTTGATATTAGATGGAACGCTTCAAGGTAAGCGAGTTATAGATATTGAATATTGTGATTATGCTTAGCTACTAGAATGAGCCTATGGAGCCTAATTTGATGATGACTTTAAAGTTTAGTCTTAATTTGATATGCTTGGATGTGGTGATATAGAGTTTAGAAAATTATGAATGTGATAGGCCATTGAGTTGTCATCCAGCAAGGTATAATACAATGAGATGTGTACGTGGGATATTAAGATGGCTAGATATGCTAATATGTGTATGTGTGTGTGTGTTTGAGTTATTATGCTATGTCAGCATCCCCCTCACTAAGTATTAGATGACTCACCCCTTTGTTGTACCATATCTAGATAAGTAAAGCTACGGGATTGTGTGGCTAGTGTCGTCTTTGGACAAATATACATTTGGCATTTGATAGGTTTCCATCCCATTCGTCACACCGCTAAGTTCGAAGTATGTTAGCTTTTGTTGGTGGTACTGGTTTCCCAACCATGTATATTTAAGATCTGTGTAGGCATGATGATGTCGTTTATATGTGTTATAAGGGTTGAATGATACAAACCCACTATGACGGTCAATGTGTGGCCTTGTGAGAAATGTATTAAATATTGTGTATGAGCTATGTGCCAAGGAAATATTTATGTATTTGAATTTAAATATGTTTGGAAATTTTGAGGCTTGCTCGGGGTCTCGTGGGTTTAACCTGTCGAACTCGTGCACTGATCACGAACTCCCGAGTTTAAGTCGTGACGAAGTTGGTATTTGAGCACCTAGGTTCAGAGTGTATTAGGTCGTCTTAAGTCTGTCAACAAGTGTTGGGATTAATGTAGAGTCGTATTCATGGTTTGTGACTACAGCACTAATTATGAATAGAAGACTACGTGAACTCCTAAGTCTTAGTAAGCTAACTTACCCTTGAATTCTAAGTTTGAATTTGACTGGTGTTGCTCTAGTTCGAGTGAGGATACCACCTTAAGGGACGAGCCACCATTAAGAGGACTTTGGGGCAAAATGCTTCGAAGGAGATATTAATGGGAATATGCTCCTACAACATGTGGTCATGATAGTTGAAATAGGACTATTAGATCCACTAGAACTGGACGATGCTATAACACCCCCAATTTTTATGTAAACTAAGAATGATTTATAAAATATGTGGAGTCTTGAGAACCTTGATGATAGAATATGTATGCCTAGTGTTTAAAAGTGTACATATTCACACTTAGGCAAAACTTTGAGGAAATATGTGATAAATCCTATAATTTGAGGTTTTGATTAAGATTTGATGTTATATTTATGAATTTGTGTATGGGATTGAGTTAAATGAATGATTTGAGGTGTAATATCAACCAGGAATAATATTAGAGTGTTAAATTTGGATTTTTTGAGTTTTTGGGAAGTTTGGAACTGCTTACAGGAGTGAAAGTATCGATAGACACTCGAATGTATCGATACATTCATGGCAAGATGAACAATAAAGGCCCCAAAAAGAATATTTTATCAATACATTTGAGAACGTATTGATAGACTTGGACAAAGATGAACATGTATTAAGACATTGTCCAAATGTATCGATACATTTGAAATAGAGAGCACCCAAGGGGAAAAGTATCAATACATTTCCCACGTGTATCGATACATGTTGGGCAAGGAGCATTCTGCTTGAAATGCATCGATACATTCATTCAAAATTAGGGCAAATGTATCGATGCATTGTCAAAATATATCGAGACATTGCCAAAATGTATCAATACATCAAAAAGGAAAGACAAAAATAAAAAAGGGTTCAGGCCATTTTTGCCCAACCCTTTATCTCAACTCTTTCTGTCTCTTTCTCTCTCTAAAAACTAGAAACCCTAAGGCCCTAAATGGACTTTTGAAGTGATTTGAGGCTATTTGGAGCTTGGGAAACCATCTTGGAGGTAAGATTTAATGTTTTTACCGATTATTTTCCAATTTAATCGGTTAAATGCTAAGAAATTCGATTTTCTCCAGATTTGGTGATTTTCCTTTTTAGCTTGGATTGGAGAATTTGGAGCTAAAACTCATGCAATTCAACTTTTAAGGTATGATTTTAGCTCATTAATAAAGGATTTGAGCTTAAATAGTTGGATTGCTAAGATTTAGTTAATTGTGTGGAAAGCTTACATTTTTTGAAAGCCATGAATAATTAATCTTTTAATGTTTTGATGTGTTTAAAGGGGGAAACTGAGTTAAATTAACTCATTGCCAAGCTAGACGATAATTAGAGTCCAAGGATCGGAGCTTGACTAGGAGTGCCTCTTTTTGTCACTATGAGTGGGTTTAGTTTAATATGCATGTAATGCATGACGCATGAAAGATGCGCTGCATTGGTATTAAAATGAAATATGTATGCCTAGATGAATGAACCTAGGATAGAGAACAATATATGAGTATATGTATATATGTGAATTGTGTGCGATTATGTGCTGTGATGTGAGCCACATGGGTGGCCTATGTTGTGTGTGTGCTTAGACTAGGATGTCTAGAGGCTATGATGAACCCTTAGGAGTAGATTACCCTAGGTGAATGATATGTGAGATGATTTGATTGAATGATACCTTGGAGACTTAAAGGCACTTATAACTTAGCTGAGCTTAAGACGATTAAAGCTCGATAAATGTGAATTAAGGTTTGGTAAGGAAATTGTGAATGATAAAGGCACAATGACCATATTTGTGGATTTATGTTTCTGTCCAAGGAATGAATTCCAAACACTGATTAGATTTGTTGTTGAGTGGATTTCTATCCCCCTGTGACTATTTGTGTGCTTGTAGGATGATGCTAAGCAAGGACGATGACACTAATCCTACTTGTGATTCCCACTTACAGTGCTTTGATGCCATCTATTGAGATTACCTTGGATGATGCCAATGCCAGGAGATTAATTCGATTAATGATCTATTCCCCGTCAGTTGCTCTGATGCTATGTGTGATCTGTTTTCCTCCCGTTGCTTCGGCACGTGTGTGATCCATTTCTCTGTCAGTGGCTTTGCCCTAAGCGTGATCTGATTCTCCACTGGATGGCCACCGAGCGTGATCTTGCTATGTCTAGGGGAGGACCACTCATTGATTTGGTTCGTATATGATGTGCGATAGCCATGGAGAGGCTTAGATAAATGTGATATGATTTTGATGTGATACTCGAGCGACTAGAATGTGCTGTGGAGGATGATTTGAATAACTTTGATTAGCTTCAAAAGTAAGCCTAATGATGTGTGATAATCTTTGGAGACTATGAAGGTGATGATATGCCCTCATATTCGAGATTTAGGGATAATGATATGCCTTGTATTTGAAGATGTTTATTCAAACATCTAGTTGCATGAAATGTGCATATATTTTATATACTTATTTTGTATATATATATATGATTTTGTTTATCTACACCACTCACTGAGTATTATAGTACTCAACCATGTGCAAATAAATAGGCCACAGAGCGACGTAGTAAAGGTCATCCAGCGTCAAACCAATTTTGGCATCCAATAGGTTCTCAGTATTAGTCACTTTGCTAAGTTAGTTAAAGCTTTCCATTGTGGATAATATGTGTAGGCACTGAGTGTCATGTTATATGGTATATTAAGGGTTAATATGTATGAACCCATTTAGATGGCCAACATATGGCCCTATTACTATTGTATGGAAATTAAACCAGGGATATGGTATTTTATTCAAATTTATTATGAATATTTAATGATTGAATCCCTTCGCTTATGTATGTTTAAGTATGAACTCTACGGCTTGCTTAGGTCTAGTGGACTTGCCTGTTAGGCTTGTGCGTAGTCATGGCCCTTGGGTTTGGGTCGTGACAGACGCATTGAGATAATGGTTTGAAGCCTCTGACGATAATTTGAATGGTTGGATAGGCACTGAGGTAAGTGCATTGTGTTAATGCTTGGTCATTTTGTACTCGAGATTTTAGACAGTCAACTTCGCTACTCTATTTGAGTAATTACTAATGGATGTTTCTGCACTTTGATGGTATATGGGACTACTGCATATATGTGTAATTG
Source organism: Theobroma cacao (assembly GCF_000208745.1). Lineage (NCBI taxonomy): Eukaryota > Viridiplantae > Streptophyta > Magnoliopsida > Malvales > Malvaceae > Theobroma > Theobroma cacao. The sequence goes on along the minus strand of NC_030858.1, from coordinate 17,431,586 downwards.
ATATGGAATCCCTAGGACTTTGATATGCACTATGTGTTGAATACCCACTTGAAGTTGATTTTGGCTCTGGCCTAATGGTTGAGTATTTTCAAGATTTGATTTTATGTGATGTGATTTAAAGCTATAAGCACACGAATTAGCCAAAGGGCAAGCCTTGGTGTCTATCATACATGACATATGGTCATAACTTGACTGGGTTAATAAATCAATTAGCTCTAAGGATAAGGTTCAGTTTGGCCATGCTTGGTAGAAAGCCTATGAATTGACAAGGCTAATTGTGAATGTGACTGCTTAAAGGTAAATGATTTGAAAATTTTAATTGTGTATAGTTCCATATGGGAGTTTTTAATTGAAATTGGGGTATATATATACATATTGTTTTGAAGACTAGTTTGAAAAATCTGTTCGATATAACCTATAATCATTGGCCTAGAACCTTAGTACAAAGGAGTACCATTCAATGTTTTGTGGATGATAGACAATTGGAGATTATTGCCTAACAAGGCTTGCATTGAATAATGCGATGGTGTTGCAAGATCGTTTAGTAGTAAAATATGCCTAAAAGTGAGTTTGGCATATTATAAAAATGTGAAGTATGTACGTGCAAAGGAAAGCAAGTTATGTAAATTATGGTATACATGATCATGAACTACTTGAAGCTTACCAAATAGGTAAGAACCTCTCTAGAGTTGTATCATTTGTGGATTTGTGAGTATTGTATGGAAAAAGATAATCCATAGAGGGACTTGTTAAGTGGTGGTTATGTTTAAAGCTTGGGTATAAGATTGAGAATGCCCTACCATGTATGCAAGGTGTAATATGAAAAGCCTAAGGGCACATACACGTAAATAAGTCTTGTATAGTCTAAATGAAAAACCAAGACACCTTGGTAAACTTGATACTATTGACTACTCAAATAAGCGAATCAGATTGCTATGAGCATTGATTTGAGTCCCTGAATTATGAGGGGATATGGCTACTACTATAAGTAATTTTGAGTGTTGGAAGATCAAGTCATTTGAATGAATTAATCCATAAGGGATTTTGATGAGGATATAAGCCACGGAGCGATCATTTGATGGAAAGATACACTTGGATTCAGTGACTCGATTGAAAATTTTAGTTATGCTTGTTATTGTCAATGATTGACATAGTCTAAGTAAATTTGAAAATCATGAAACCATGATTTTAAGTTATGGCTTAAATTTGAAATACGGTTAGAGATCCCCTGGTTTAGTGATTATGGTTTGAATGAGTTATCTCAAGATAAAGAGTTGGCAGTTAAGGCTATAAGCGTAACCTTATGCCTAAAATTTGAACCCCATCATAGCAAATTAAGTGTTGGATTTGTGAGAAGAATAATGGTGCGTACAACGTGAGTTTGGTAGGGTGGAGAATCTGGCCCTATGACTTGGATATTCTGTTAGTGGCTTTGGCACTGGATGATGATTTTAATGTGGCTTCAGTTATTTTATCACTGGACGTATTTGTTATGATGAAGCAAATATTTGTTACTATCTAAGAAGGATCGCTATTTTATATGTGTCTGATGGGCAACTCTTTTTGAATAAGCTTCCCGAGACTTGTTTTGATGAATGATTCTAATTTGAATATCAGATGGGAGCCTAGATAATGAGGCTGATTACTAGGGTGAGAGATATATCTAATGGGATAATATTAAGCCTAATTAAAAAGCCAAATTTAGATGGCCATGAGTGACTTATGAGTAGTCAGGTAGTACATGAGTATATACCCACAAAGAGAGCTATCATTGATGTGACATGTGATGCATGGAATTGCTGTGAAGATAAAAATGCATGAAAATGTTGGATCAAGACAATGATTTCTCATCTTGATGTAGACCCGACGATGTTCTATTCTTGATATGCTTGTGGAGGCAAAGACATGGAAAATGTGAAAAGTGTTTTCCTCACATGTAAGGAACGCCTAATAATGATAAGGCAAATATTGAATTATGATCCACTACATTTGGCGCTATGATTTAAGTGTTGGAAGGGAAAATTAGACAAATTTGTAGTCGTGTTTATAGTTGATATTTTATGTCAAAGAGTTTGGAAGGATATGTGAGATGTGCAAGAATTGCACTTCAAGTGCTTAAAGAGAACTAATATATCAAGTCCCTAGTATGAATTCCGATTAAGCAATATTGGCTTTTGAAAAGTATGTGATGTTTGAAGGTGGGGTACAAGTAGACCCTAGTAAATGAAAACAGTGGAAAGATTGCCAAGGCCCATGCTAGTAAGCGAGCCATATGAATTATTTGAAGGGTTAGCGAACTATCCCAATGCATTGTCTAAAACTTTGCTTGGATGTATCCAATGTGTATGTACAGACTCAAAAGGGACATCAATTATTAATTGGTTTTAGGAAAGGCTAGAAAAAGCACCTTAAATGTCTAATTGGGATCTTAAGTACGACTCAACATCCATAAGTGGATGGTCTATATGAGCTTACGATATGAGTGCTCAGGAATGTGTTAAGAGATTATTACATGGACTTGTCAGAATTTGACTAGATTAATGATTATGAGTGTAACAGTTAAAGGAACATTAATGTGTAATATTTTAAGGATATGGAGATTAATACTCTGTAACTGCAAGTGAGACATGTATGATGCATGAACCATGCTCAGCCAACTAGTTATGATTTTAAGTTGTGAGGGTGATGACATAGCCCTTGAATCAACTTTGGGGTACTTAGCATTGAGATGCTCATAGATAAATTTGAACTCAAATATATTTAAATGTGTGAGGTTGCTTTAATTGTACAAAATTTGAGGACAAATTTTTATAAGGAGGGGAGAATGTAACACCCCTAATTGACATTGCCTATGCGCAATAGAGGCTAAGATATTAAAGAGTAAATTTGAACCCGATGTGTATGCTTATGAAGTATGTATATGAACTATTATGTGTATAGAGAATGATCTTGAAATTTGTTGCATATTTGGAAATTTATTTGATGATATCTAAATGTGTTAAATGTAGTAAGCATGCCTTATGATACTTAGGCAAAAATTTTATGAATATATTTGAGGAATCCAAAGGTTTAATGCTTAGATTGGAGTTTTGATCTTATGTTTGCATATTTGAGTTGTCATGACCCAAATTTTCGAGCCATGACCGACGCAAGGGCCCAATAAACGTAGTCCATTAAGCCCAAACAAGCCTATCGATTTATCCTACTCATCATTCCATCAAATATCGCTAAGTCATATTTCATACTTTTGAATCAAAATAGTGATATACATTGCCAACTCGTACTGGCATTACTCCTTAAAAATTTACATACAATGTCTACAACATGTATTCTAATAATTTACATTAAGTT
>NC_030858.1:17418748-17427323 GCF_000208745.1 Theobroma cacao | reverse complement strand
AATACAGGGCATCAAATGAAAATTTCCCTTTCTCCCAAAGAAAACCACCCTGCTTGAAATGTTCAAAACCAATATGAAACACATAACAATTTCTCAAGGTTTAACATGTCAAGTTTCACATGCATTACAACCATAAACCATTATCCATCAATTTCCTATAACACACATATTTACATATGTATATATATATACGCATATACCCATCATCATCCTCACCAGCTCATGCGCACTCCCTACTCGCACATGGCTGGGTCATCATCGGGTATGCGCACTCCCTACTCGCATATAACCGGGTCATCCTCGACTTATGCGCACTCCCTACTCGCACATAGTCGAGTCAATATAATTACACAAGATTATATTCAAGCATATATGTATATCAACATAATGCAACCACATAGAAATCCATAATAACCACATATCATAACTTAAATCATTTCTCAAGAGCTTGTTCCCAAGACATTCATTTTCACGAAAAATCGTATAAAATCATTCAAACGTTTGTCAAATACATTATATTCCCAAAATAAGTTTTGAAGGCAATCCACTCATCAATTGATTGTAAAGCCTTTAGATGACTCCAATTCCCCTAATTGTCCAAATGAGATGATGGGGCTTCCTTAAAACCTAAGATCACATTAACATAAACAATAGATCAATTTACACACTATGAACTCTAAAAGCTATCTCTTAGTTAGTTTTCAATTACCACATTAAACGACTATCTATGTTCACTATCTTAATCACTAAAAAGTAATGAACATAGTTAACAATAAAACAGCTCATAAATCTCAATTACTAGCCATTTTCTGCAGCTAAAAATTGAGCTTAGTTCATTACTTACCCTAGGGCTCCTTTGTAGTCAAATTCTCTTCCAATTACTTCCAATCAATGGAGTAATTCTCTTTTTCTCTCTCTAGAATGCCCAACTAGTGAGAGAAAGTTTGGAAATAAGCTTTATCAAGGGTTTTGAAGTGAGAGGATGAAAGAATTCAAAGGTTCTAGTCAAAAGGGTTCAAAGGTGTGAAAACTAGAGCTAGAGAGAGAAAATCATTCAAGCTTCAAATCAAACTTCCATGGAGTTTTGAAGAAACATGAGAAAGGAGAAGAAGAAGAAGACCAGCTGCTGAAAAATCTCTAGAAGCTGTTAGAAATTCAAGATATTTATAGGTGAAGAAGAAGAAGACCAGCTGCTGGAAAATCTCTAGAAGCTGCTAGAAATTCAAGATATTTATAGGCAAATCTTATCATTTCCCTTAAAATTACAAAAATACCCCTCCATCAATTAACTTATTCTCCTCCAATCTTTTATACAATCTTTTTGCTCTTTTAACACTGGGACAAGATCCATAATGGTCTAGACATGTTCGAGTTCATAAAAATTTAAAATTTTAACCTGAGGTGAAAAATGACCATTTTGCCCCTGTTATGAAAATTGTTGAAACTTCTAGTTTTCTTCGTGTTTTCATCAACACACATCATTTATGCAGTCTTATACCCATTTAAGCCTTAAAATATCATAAAAATTTCTTTTGGAAGCTTATTAGAAAAAATGACGAAACTACCCCTGGCTCGTATTATTACATCTATACTTAGTTACAAGCCTATAGAGGTTGAGGTCTCATATGAGTAAAAGATTTGAGTCATATATGAATGGTATGAGGTTGTGGAAGAGATTTAGAATGGGTTTAGACTTTAAATGGAACAATTTTAACAAATATGGACCAAAGAAGTCGATCCTAATGCATAAAGGGTCGATCTTGTGAAGTAAAAAGTAGGGGAAGTCATGCTTTCTAGTCCAAGATCGACTATAGGCCCTCCATAGTCAATGCTAGGAAGGAAAAAATGGAAGAAATGCAAACACTCTAGTCCAGGATCGACTAACAACCCTCCATAGGCGATCTTGTGAAGGAAAATTGAATAAAAACGAACATTCTGGTGGAAGATCAACTATAAACCTTCCTTGATCGATCTTGTGAAAGGGAAATGGGTGAATAATAAAAGTTTCTAGTCTAGGATCGACTACTCCATAGTCGATCCTAAGCTGCCCAGTCAGCCTAAAACGGGGCTTAAAAGCCTTAAAATTGAAAATTCTTCATTTGTCTCCTAACTCTTCATTTTTCCACTCATTTCTCTCAAATTTCATGGCCTTCAAAACCTTCGAAGTAAAACAAAAAATCTTGTATTCTAAGTGCAAAAGGTAAGGATTTTCACTTCTAAGGACTAAGTTTTGATAACTTATGTTTTCTCTCTTTAACCATTTGAAACCCTAAGCCACAAATGGATTCTTAAGGCTATTTGGAGTGAATTTGGAGCTAAGAATTGTGCAATCCAACCTCTAAGGTATGGGTTTAACTCCTTATTGAAGGATTTGAGCTCATATGTTAGATTGCTAAGGATTTAGTTAATTTTAGAAAAGCCGGCACCTAATCCTTTTACTTAAAGCACATTCAAAGAAAATGTGCCTTCAAGTCTTCTCATGCTCACCATGGACACTACAACATGTATCCAATAAGATGCCTCAAGCTCTAAGATTTTATTTGGTATTTAAGATCTCCTTTACAAGTCGTTATATGAAAATTAAAAAGGATAAAAAAAAGAAAAAAATTACTAAGGTTTGGCTAAGAAAAAATTACTTTCATAGGTTTAAAATTGCCAATCAACCACCTTGAGCTTTATTTTGGTAGAAATTATTAACACTGTTAACATTTTCTTATAAGCAATTATAGATTTTAACGGATTTAGCCTAAAGGTAGTTAGCAAAAAGTAAAAAGGGAAATAAGTTAATGGTGTTAAATGTTAGCTTAACAAATTACCCCAAGGTAATTGACATTTCAAACCTCATGGGACAATTTTATCTTATTGCAAACCACAGGGTGCCTTTTTGTAATTTACCCTTAAAGAAACTCTGAACTTTGTTTCAATAGAAGAATTTTGGGTTGAGAGGCTTTTTTGGTCCTTCTAAAAGTTACTCATGAGCCTCAAATTCCAAGTCTTCAACAAGGAAAATTGATGCGGTTATCTTTTTTTGTTCTGCATCAACTGCCAAGAGTATGCTTAGCTAAGAAAGCAACACGGTGCAAATCCAAACCTCTTGCATCTGGTCCAAGGTATTACTTTGTCCTATAGATTACGAGAGTGAAAGCTAAAAGCACACATTGCTATTCAAGCCCAGTAATTAAACATTTCGAATTAGGTTTGTTCGATGTATTTTGACCAGCTTGAGTTATCAACATACATAGAATCCTTAAAACAAGCCTTGGACAAGTTGTGTCATTTTATACGATTTATTCATCCTTTGATTAATTACAGTAAATGTCAAAACATATATAGTTGATAGGTACAAAATGAAACCATTCACATGCATAGAATGATCCATTATTTACATTACATTTTTGCATGTTTGATATTCTATAAGTACGATCATGATTATATCACAAAATGCATGAATAAGTAAAAGGATTTTGCTAATGAGTACTCGAAAGGCAATCTTTTAGGTTTGTTAATATACTATTTACAACAATATTCTTGTATAAATTGCAACGATTGATAGAAAATATGATGAATTAAATGCATTGGAAGAAGATATTACTTAATATAGTAACTTTAAGGTTAGCAAAAGTCTAAATAAAATTACATTAAGAGAAGCTTCAAGAAAATAGTCAAATACTACTAGTCATATTCTAAGTCCTAATGGGATTACCAGATTGGTGTCCATCAAGGTCCATACCTATAAGTCCATAAAAAATATACTTTATTGGAAATAGTGGGAAGAAGAAGGGTGAGGATAAAATGTAGATGGAAGTAATAAAGACCTATTAATAATGAAATTTTGATAGATAAAAGTATATAAAGCATTTGATCCAAGCCTATCATCTTTCATTTCTTTAGAGCCACCTTTTTGTATGCTAACTTTTCCATAAAATTGTTTCATAAACAATAATCATTGACATAATGAGGTGAAAATCATTTAAATCACAACGTGAAAAAGAGATATTGAAACAAATCTCATTCAAACACATCAAACCTAATGTATGCATATATGTCCTTGTGACATTATAGAATTCTTAAAAGAAATTGTCCAAAAAGAAAAATCAGATAGAGGCATAATGAGGTCATATATGAATCAAGTGTAAGACCAGATGTAAGGCCTTTGTGCGCGTATGGTACATGGTAACCACCATCAAAGTAGTTGTCACAGAATACCTACAAGTAGGAAATAAAAGATTGCTAGCAATCTGTGTATATGTTCATCAAACTTGCACAACAACGCTATAACCATTACATTGGAGAATGCTGAATGTTATGTTCAAGACAAAATATCATTGTTTGTGGTATTTAAAATACTAAATTAATCTTGAATGCGACACAAAACATGGGCTTGAAGAGACATAACTTTTTTAAAGCAACAAAAAGCTCATCCCTCTCTCTCTCTCTCTCTCTCTCTCTTCTCTCTCTCTCTTCTCTCTCTCTCTCTCTTCTCTCTAACTGCTGNCTCTCTCTCTCTCTCTCTCTCTCTCTCTCTCTCTCTCTCTCTCTCTCTCTCTTTCTCTCTATACAAACACACATACATATACACACATGTATACATATATATATGTATGTGTATATATAAATATATATATGTATATGTATATATGTATGTGTATATATAAATATATATGTATATGTATATATGAATGTGTATATGTATACATGTCCTCATAAAATGCCAATCGAGACAAACAAAATTGAAGAATCTTCCATTAGCAACTGAGACACACCTTCCAGTTACATTTAATAATGTATTCACGTCTATAAACATAAGCTAGTGGGGAATCAACCCCATTGAGGCTTAATATTTCTAAGCAACTACCAAGCCATTCATTAGCAAAGCTGTTAGTACCAATGTCATCCTTACGAAAACTCTCCTTTTTCCATATTGAGAAGCAAAAATGGTCCCTAAGTAGCAACTTTTATTGGTATAAGTCCAAATTCTTACCATCAATTACAACATATATCAACCAAGGTATTCCATTAATTGGAAATATATTGCTATTGAACTAACAAGAAGGCAACAATTATATTAAGTGCACAACAGCATACCTTTCTAATGCAATCCTGTATTCCTGAAATTCTAGTTGCCTTACAAAGCACTCCATTTAACCCATACGTCCATCCTTGTAGAAAAAATTGGATATCTAGTAAGTAAACCGATTGTCATCTTAGCAGTAAATGGGAAGTAAAAGACAACACTTGATATTGGTTGTCATCTTAGCAGTAAATGGGAAGTAAAAGACAACACTTGATACTGGTTGTCATCTTAGCAGTAAATGGGAAGTAAAGGACAATACTTGATTTGTAGTTCTCTATTTGATGTTTTCAATCACCATCAGAAATTTTGCGCATTTTAATTTGCAAAAGTGCATAATTGGTGGGTGGATGTTGTTAACTTGTAATGCTTGTATCCACGTGGACATGAAGGCATATGTAATCTACTAGGATTCTGTGCAAAATAAGAGTCTTTTGCTTAAACTCTATGACTTTACTTGTTAAGCTGCATGAAGTGGTCTTGTTAAATATTTTACACTTGTTAATGGATCAAGAACAAGTGTTAGTGTTTAATTAGTGTTGTATCACTTGATATATATATGTGTTGTTCTGATCAATCTGAATATAAGGCCTTATTCGTTAATAACAAAGTAACTCTGTTCACCTCTATTCTATTTCCCTTGTTGTTAACATGGTATTAGAGCACCCTTTGATGTCTTGAAGGACTGTGGTTAAGTCCAAATAAGTTTGCCCTTCTGAGTTTAATAGCCTTAAAAAGCCTCAGCAAGTTACTTGAAAATTAAATGGCCACCACCACGACAACAAGCCATCTAGCTTCTCCTCCGTTTAATAATGATAATTATCCCTCATGGTCTGTAAAAATGGAAGCCTATCTAAGAGGCTATGACCTTTGGGATGTGATTGAGTCCAAAACTGAAGTCCCTCGCTAGAGGAATAATGTAAGTGCTACTCAAATTAAGCAATACAGTGAAGAAATTGCAAAGAGGTATAGGGCACTGTCATTCATTCATGGATCAGTCACTGAACCCATATTCTTAAGGATCATGGCATGCAAGCCAGCAAGAGAAACTTAGGAAAAACTTAAAGTTGCATTCTAATGTTCTGGTCATACTCGACATCAATAGGTGATGAAACTGATACAAGAGCTTGAGGCTCTCAAAATGAAAGATACTGACAGTGTGAAGGACTATAAAAACAAGGTGGAGAGGATTGTAAACTAAGTTATAATTTTGGGAGGCAAATTTCTAGAGGATCGTGTGGTGGAGAAGGTGCTTATAAGCTAGCCTAAACAGTTTGAATCCAAGATATCTTCATTACAAGAAGCTAAGGATCTTTCCAAGATAACATTGACAGAACTTATTAATGCATTACAGGTAACTAAGAATAGGAGAGTAATTAGAAATGATGAGAATGTTAAGCATGCATTGATTGCTAAAATGAAGGGTAAGACCCATGGTGAGTCATCTATAAAGAAGGCAACGAAGGAAAGAGAACTTTATTAGTAGGCAAATAGTAATATGGGAGGAACATAAATGTACCTTGCTTTCATTTCAAGAAAAAAAGACATGTAGAATCTAGTTGTTGGTTTAGACCCAATGTCACATGTAGGGCTTGTAATCAACAAGGTCATGTTGAGAGAGTTTGCAAGAATAAGCAAACTGAGAACAAAGAGAAACACGGTCAGACTGCAAAAAAGGTTGAGATTGTTGAAAAATGCCTATTTATGGTAGGTAGCGATTCAAGTACCTCTGATGCAAAACAATGGTTGATTGATAGTGGTGTTTCAAACCACATGACCCCCAAAAAGTCACCGTTTGTTCAATTAGATGCCAACTATCATTCAACAGTGAAGATTGGCAATGGGGCTGTACCTTTGTGTAGTAGGGACAGGATCAGTAGCAGTCAGCACAATAACAGGAATCAGGTATGTATATGAGGTTTTGTTGGCACCTGAAATAACCCAAAATTTACTTTGCGTGGGTTAAATGTTAGATGATAATTATATTTTAATTTTCAAAGATAAATCATGCACCATCTATACTCCTTCAAGTGATTTCTTAATGAATGTACCAACGAAACATAACTGTTTTGCTGTGAATTGGAATAATGTATGCATGCAGGCTACTAAGTATGATTCAAATTTAGCAACTCTCTGGCATAAAAGATTAGGCCACCGTAATTATGCCTCTTTAAAACATCTCAGTTCTTTAAATTTAGTGAATGACCTTCCCAAGGTTTCAAGTGGTGGTCTAATTTGCAAGACATGCCAATTTGGCAAATTATTCGAAGACCATACGCTTCAACTAGTTTAAGCAGAGCTAGTGACAAGCTAAGATTGGTACATATAGATGTAGAGGGCTCTTTGAGTGAAGCTTCCGTAAATAGAAGTAGGTACTACCTTATTTTCATTGATGACTTCACCAGGTTCTGTTGGATTTACTTCATGAAGGAGAAATCAAAAGTGTTTGGCTACTTCTTGAAGTTTGAAGCTCAAGTTGAAGTTGAAACAAAGAAGAAGATTAAGGTGTTGAGATCTGATAATGGTGGTGAATACTCATCGTTTGGGTTCACTCAATACTTGGACAAAGAAGATATTCTTCATCATTTCACTGCTCCTTATTGCCCTCAATAAAATGGAGTCAATGAGAAAAAGAATCAAACTATACTGGAAATGTCAAGGTGTTTTCTCTATGAAAAGAATCATCCCAAAAGATTCTAGGTACAAGCAGTAAATACAGTAACCTATCTTCTTAATATTTTGCCTAATCGTTTTACTCAAAGAATGACTCCCCATGAGGCATGGTACGGTATTAAACCATCAGTGGATCATCTGAGAGTTTTTGATTGCCTATGCTATCAACACATTCCTAAACAACTAAGAGACAAACTCGAACCTAAGTGTGAGACCTTGACCTTTATAGACTCGTAGATAGAAATATACGCGATACCCCTAATTAAGGGTAATTTCATCATTTTCTCAATAAGCCCATAAAAGTAAGTTTTAAACAATATTATGGCTTAAGTGGGCCTAAAGCATAAATGAATGATGAAAATATGGGTGAAATGACAAGGAAATAAAATTTTTGATGATTTTCATGTTCTAAGGGCAAAACGATAATTTTACGAGTTTACGGGGGCAAAGTTGGAATTTTGGAATTTTACACCAACTAACACTTGTCATGCCCATGGATTTCAGCCATTAATAGTTTACATTGTAGATAATTGAAACATTTTATGTGGTGGAGAGAGATTGCTTAATGGATAAGTATTACACATGGACCAATGGAAACATGCCATGTGTCAAGCTTGGATCATTCTAGAATTTCCTTGTAAAATCTATTTAAAACTCTCTTAGTCTCGCCATTAACATTTTACATTGTGGATAATTGAAACATTTTATGTGGTGGAGAGAGATTGCTTAATGGATAAGTATTACACATGGACCAATGGAAACATGCCATGTGTCAAGCTTGGATCATTCTAGAATTTCCTTGTAAAATCTATTTAAAACTCTCTTAGTCTC
>NC_030858.1:17405693-17418437 GCF_000208745.1 Theobroma cacao | reverse complement strand
TTTTTAGGTGATTAATGATGTGTAGCATGAAAACAAGTGAAGAAAACCACCAAAGGTTTGGTGCCCATCAATAGCCGAATTCTCTAAGTGAATAATGAGGAAGAATGGGATGTTATTCTAGGTGATTTGATTAAGAAATAATAGTTTTTGGTGTAGGAATTAATGAATAATGGTGAGAAAATTAAGTAGGAAAAATCACAGAGTTAGTGTACCATTGTTGGCCAAAGTTCCAAGAAGAAAAATGAAGATAAATTTTGCCTAATTGTGTGTTAATTAGTTTGTGCTTGGTGAATTGAGGGATTGGAAAAGAAATGGAGCAAGTTGGAGTGAAATTGGACGCATTGGCCAATTTATTGGATGAAAAATCGACTTAGGCAAATACTAAGTCTAGATGGCTACCCGTGCATTTTTCATTTCATATCATATATATATCGAGCCCGAAATAGCTTATGGCTGTTAGACATAATTTAATTGGAATATGTGTCATGGATTATGGTTAGGTGGTGAGCCATTAGATACGGGTAAAGGACTGTACCCGCAGATTGAAAATAGGAGTATTTCTACTCCTAATACCGATGAGTGGACTTGCATTTCAAAACTTGTTTTGGAGATATAATGTATTTGTCAAACATTTGAATGGATTATCCAGCTTTTCATAAAAACAAGTGCCTTATGAACAAGCTTTTCATAAAAACAAGTATTTCTTCATGTTGTGACATGTGACTATTATTGATTCATGCACTACCACATTGTGTTGATATATATATATATGAATACATTGTTGTGTAATGATATTGATTCGGCTATGTGCGAGTAGGGAGTGCGCATAAGCCGATGATGACCTGGTTATATGCGAGTAGGGAGTGCGCATAACCCGGTGATGACCTAGTTATGTGCGAGTAGGGAGTGCGCATAACCTGGTGATGACCTAGCCATGTGCGAGTAGGGAGTGCGCATGAGTTGGGAATGATGATGATGGGATGGTGTGCATGATGATGATGATGGGATGGTGTGCATGATGATGATGATGGGATGGTGTGCATGATGATGATGGGTATATGGTTGTAAATGCAAATATGTGAGCATTTGATTTGTTGAAATTTGGGAGTTTACATGTGTTACATGTTGCTATTGTTATTTTAGCAGGATGGCTTGTTTTAAGGGAAAAGGAGACTTTTTCCTTGATGTTTTGAAACTCGCTGCAGCGAGAAACTCTCAGGTTTGAGGGCCTTCACTAGACTTGGTTCTCGCTGCAGCGAGAATGAAGTTCATTGCAATGAGAACCTTTTTGTCCATTTTGCTAACTTGTGGGTTTTTGCCATATTTTCCACTTCTTTGGTACCATAGTTGAGCATGGATCTTTGTAAAGTGATTTACTCATGTGGGGTTTACATGAGGGGTTTAAAAGAGCCAAAACAATTGCATTGTTTTAAGAAAATGAATGCATCATGATTTCGTTAAACATTCCTTATGGTATGCTTGTTCCCTTTTCTTGTTTACTCACTGAGTTTATGCTCACCGCTTTCAACTTCATGTTTTCAGATTACGAGGCAGCTAGTAACTAGGTCGAAGTACATTTGTAGACTCAACTATTAGTAGGTGTCTCGGTATTTAGTAGTTATACATTCATCAAGTTTCTCTACTGGACATCGAGTCTCCTTTTGTTGTGTATAGACAAACCTAATGTGAATTATTAAGATACATGTGTAGATAGTGTATATACACTTGTTTGGTATGCCAGTATGAAGTGGCAATGCTTAATATTATTTTGATTCTAAGTTATGATATATGACTTAGTAGTTTATGATGGAATGATGAATATGCCAGATTAACAGGCTTGCTTGGGCTTAGTGGACTACGTCTATAAGGCCCATGCGCCGGTCATGACCCGAAATTTGGGTCGTGACACTAAGGCACAAATTGGGATTCACATTGGATACAATTTGCAAGCTAAAGCTTATAGAGTTTATTTGGTTGATTCTGGGAAGGTCTCAATCACCAAAAATGTCATTTTTGATGAAGATAGTGAGTGGAATTGGGAAAAACAACAACTCGTAGGCACCAGTTATGCACCAATCAATACGATTGATAATAGTAATATTGATGATGGAGATGGGAGTGGTCTAGAAGCTGACCAAATCATAGATGATGAAACTGTAAGAGGGACCCAAACCATTAAAGATGTGTATGACAGGTGTCAATTGGCTCTTGTTAAACTAGCTTCATTTGAGGAAGCTGCTCATCATTCTAAATGGATGGCAGCAATGAAAGAAGAGTTAAAGATGATAGAAAAAAATAATACCTGGTCATTGGTACACAGACCAAGATATAGACATGTGATCGATGTTAAGTGGATCTTCAAAAGGAAACTCAACTCAAATGGGTCGTTGAATAAGTATAAAACCCGCCTGGTTGTGAAATGATATTCTTAAATGGCAAGTATAGATTATCAGGAAGCTTTTGCTCCTATTGCAAGAATGGATACCATTCAATTAATCACTATCATTGCTCCAACTTGTAAGTGGAAGCTCTATCACCTTGATGTAAAGTTAGCTTTTTTAAAAGGAAAGCTTTATGAAGAAATCTATATTGAGCAACGACTTAGTTTCGAGATTGAATCTGATAAAGGCAAGGTGTACCAACTTCGCAAGGCTTTGTATGGGTTAAAGCAAGCTCCACGAGCTTGGTACAGTGAGGTCGACTCATATTTGGTGAATCATGGTTTCCAAAGGAGTCTAAATGAGGCCACTTTATATGTTTTAAAAAAGAAAGATCAATCTCCTCTAATCCTGTCTATGTACGTTGATGATTTATTAATTACTAGAGTTAATTCAACTCAGGTTAATAAGCTCAAGGAGTTATTGGAGAAACAATTCAGCATGTCTGATCTTGGGTTAATATCATATTTTCTAAGAATTAAGGTTAAGTAGGAAGATGATGGCATTCTATTATGTCAACAGAATTATGTCAAAGAGGTACTTAAACAATTCAAAATGGCCCATTGCAAAGGTGTATCCACTCCCCTGCCTATTTATGAAAATTTATCTCTTAATGATAGTGTCAAATTGAAGAATCCTTCTGAATATAGGAGTCTCATTGGATGTTTGTTATACATCCGTGCCACAAGACTCGAGATAATGTATACTATGAGATTTTTGTCAAGGTGCATGCAGCAACCATGCCAATCACATGCCATTGTAGCCAAGAGAGTAATAAGGTATTTGAATGGTACAATCACCTTTGGACTTAAATTCACACAATATGGTGAAATCAAATTAATGTGATAATTATACAGTGATGGAGCCAGCTCTGTTGATGATACAAAGAGTACCTCCGGCTATGTTTTCTCAATTGGAAATGGAGTACTTTCATGGTTTTCTTAAAAACAGGAGACTGTGGCTCAATCCTTAGTAGAGGCTGAGTATGTCTCTGCTGCAACAACAACAAACCAAGCAATTTGGTCAAGAAAAATTCTCCATGACCTGGGATTCCCGTAGACAACTGCATCAGATTTATTTGTTGTAATAAATCTACTATAGCTATGGTAAAAATCCTGTGTTCCACAGACTTACAAAACACATCAGTGTTGAGTATCACTCACTGAGGCAAGCAAAACAGCAAGGTGAAATTGCTATCTCTCATTGTTGCTCAGATGATCAACTGATCGACATAATGACTAAGTCATTGAGCAAACAGAAGTTTGAATATCACAAAGAGAGAATAAAGATAGTCAATGTAAGCATTAAGGGAGAATGTTAACTTGTAATGCTTGCATCAACGTGGACATAAAGGCATATGTAATCCACTAAGATTCTGTGTAAAAATAAGAGTCTTTTGCTTAAACTCTATGACTGTATGTGTTAAGTCGCATGAAGCTGTTTTGTTAAATGTTTTAAACTTGTTAATAGATCAAGAACAAGTGTTAGTGTTTAATTAATGTTGTATCACTTGATATATATGTGCTGTTCTTATCAAAGTGAATATAAGACCTTATTCATTAATAACAAAGTAACTTTGTTCACCTCAATTCTACTACCCTTTAACAGAGCATTATATTCTTCTTTGTTGTTAACAAATGTCACTTACAAAAAATTTGATCCATGAGAGGAAGTTTTATTTTGCCACAAATTCATTTGTGAGGATTTTCCACTTTAGGTGAGAACTCTGGATGTAAAGTAGCATTTTGGTGATGAGAGCAAATGAAACAATTGACATAAATTGAGCAGGTGGATTGTTAAAGGAGAACTTAAGATTTCTCTTAGACGACCCAAAATATGAAGTAAAAATCTATCAAAACCTTGTTAGGTTTAGAGAACAGGCACAAAGTTTTCAGCTTGGCCATGATTACCATTCTTCTGGAAGTGTAGAAAGAGCCTTTCTCTTTAATAGTATTTTCAATGCATCTTATATTTTACATAATCTTCTCTTATTACAACTCTTCTTTAAGCTTATCATAATAAATTTAGAACAAATTACAAGGCAGAGAACTCAATTTGAAGCAAAATATCTGCTGGTAACTGGTTTTATGTGTGTAAAATGTAGGGCAAAACTCTGAATCAATTGCTTTACATTTTACCGGCCGCTGAAACTTCAAAGCAAAAAGGGGATCTTAGGTAGGTACTGAGAGGAAGTCCCATCGCAGCTAAGGATAAACTTTCTCATAAAACAGAAATCAAAGAAACTAAAACAAATCAACAGCAAAAACATAGAAAAAAACAAGATATTCTTAAGTAAATCAGACGGGATTCAAAGAGACTTACACGGTAAGGGCATGTAAAACAAGACTTTTTCCCACTTCCAGACACAAGAAGAGAGGCATGATGTCTACAGACATTGTGAAAAGCAGCAATGTTCCCATTATCATCCCGGCAGATCACAAACTCTACATTTCCCAATCTGCAAAAGGACGATGAACCTTCATTTGTTCTTATATGTGAAAATTGAGCCTATTTAACTGCTGGAATCAGAAAACAGGGCATCGTTTGTTAAATGGACAACATAAAGCACACCAGTTTTCCACAGCTAAGCGTGGCCCAAGGACCAGGATAATATTATTTTAGTGATTTCCGGGAAAGGGGAAGAGAACTAAAATTGAGCTAATAAATCAAATTGAGGTCGACTATAGAATGCTCCTCCCTTCCTCTAACACAACCAACACCTTGGCAAAGTCAAACTTTTGTAAAGAACATGTGGTACTACTGACTTTAATAACCTTACCACAGAGGCTCCCAATTTTCTTGAAAGTGGTTTCACACCAAAGATGGGGGAAAGGTTTTCAATTGTGATTCAGATGGGTTGTTGGTCTCTCTCTAGTATAAGGGAGTATGGGGTAATAATGCGAAACCAGATAGTGAAAATGTCTGAGTAGCTCTCTATTTTCATTTCCTCCACATCACTAAAGTTGATGAGTGGCTTAAAGACACCAAGAGGGTGTAAGGAAACGGGAATGCCTTCTTGGATGAATCTTGATTGAATAGACTTGAGAGAAAAGGCTTCCCTCATACAAGCAACGACACTTCTTTTGGTCCATTTGATATCACTGTCTGCAACATCCACATTAATGTCTACTAACTGGACTATCTTCTTAAATAGAGAATTAGTTGACTTATCTTTGTTTTGTAGTTGGCTTGAATAATTTTTAGGACCTTGAATCAAGGCCTCCTTGAAAAATTTTTTTGTTGGCCCTCGTTCTCTACTTTGCCAACTTTAGATTGATTCGCAGTTTTTTACGGAGATTGTCCTGTTTACGATAATTTGTCAACCATCAATCACCTTATAATTGGCTTGCAAAATGGCCTTCCTCATTTCCTCTGTCAGCCAGTATCTGACAAAGGCAAAGGTTGGCCTACTGTTAGGCTCTTGAGTCCGACAAGATTTCCATGTGAAGGCATCCACAACCATTCCCAAATCATGGAAGATTTCAGTCAATTGTCTTCAGGAAGACCTTGAGCTTAAATTTCCCACATACACCAAAAATAGTCTATCTTCCACTATTTATAAGTTCTCCGGTAGCCTGACTACCAATCTTCTGAGGTCGTCATCCGCTGAAAGTTGCCACCGGCTGTGCACGCATCACTCGTACTCTCATCATTTTTAAATCTCTAAGGTCGTCTTTTGCCGAAGTCACCACCATCGTGCACACATCACCGTACTCTCCTCATTTATTAAACTTTGAAAGATAAAACAATTGCTTTAAGATTTAAGCCTTTATCTTAAAGCAATTGTTTTATCTCTCAAAGTTTAATTACCTTTTTAGCAACATTAATTTTCAGTTCAATTTTCCTTTCAAGCACCTTGACCTTTCAGCATTTGTTTGCTTTTCAATACTTAATTTACCTAATAGGATTTGTATATCTTTTCGGTTACTTGTTTATCTTTCTAGCACCTTTAATTCCAAGTTTGGTTTTAACTCAAGAAGTTCTTTTAAGTTGGTGTCCTTCCTCATCTCTTCAGTAAATAACAAGGGTGAGAACCTTTAATTGTGTGACTAAAATCAAATTGCCAAGTTTACTCCCAATATCTATACCAACAACAGTGTGAAACGTCCAACATCCGGTTTTCCTAAAATTTCCCCAAATACAGTGCGGAATCCTCTTTTTGTAGTTCTCCTTCTACTTATTTGAAGCTTTCACTTTGATTATATTCAAAATAACTTGAATATTGTTCTAACCATCTGTCATCCAATCACTCATTGGAATTTTTTGGTATAGAATCAATGATTGCAATAATACATCTGAGCTGACTAAAGCAAGCTTTTAGTGGAATATGCAATTAATGTTTATGAAGGCAGCCACATGTTTGCATGTTAATGGATTTTCGGTATCTTCTTTAAAATCTAATTCTCAATATTCATAAAAAGATAATTTAAAGATATAGCTCAACTGTAAAGCCCAAAAGACTGCTTCAAAATTGGACAGCTTTGAAAACTCATTTGAGTAATGACTCTCACAGCTATAGGCAGCTACATCGACAACCACACCACAAACATGAAATCATATTTCATAAAACCTCAACAACACTCTACACCCCATATAAACAAAGTGAAATTCACCGTTGTTTACACTCCCAAGCCTCTTAAAAGTTGTACATTCAGCAAAGATTTAATCCCTAACAGTGCCCACGGTTTACAGTTGATTACAATATCTTGATATGCAAGAGCTTTTTATAAACTCCAAGCACATGCCAATCTCACAGTTTTCATTTCTCCTTGCACCCGTTCGACTACTTTTGAAAGGTTATTCGAATTTGAACCTCTTTTAATCCTATATGTAGATGATCCCACGACAAAAACTACTTACATAATTTTCCTACTGCTATAATAATAAGTAGGAAAGCAATGATAAAAAAGAAAAAACCTAATTATACCATTCACTGCTCAAGAGACTCCATTCGGACAACACAACATGAGCCATAGTTGTGTCTATATACATTTTTACTGAGCAGCAAACTCAGTTGATTTGACTAATGATCAAAATAGTATGTACAATATATAAAAATATAATTAAAGAAGCAAGGACGAGAGCAATTAATAAAAGTTGTTGGAGTAGGATACATGATATATACACCATGCTCATCTACAGATCAAATACAGACATGGAAGACTTGCAATTTCAGCCATGCTAAACTTAAACCCACTTGCTTATATATGGTTTATCATCCCAAATTAATCTACAATCACTGAATATAATATAAACCACTCAAGCAAACATTTTCAAACTGTAGAAGAGTTTTCTTTTCCTCATCCGCTAAAGTAAGTACGGGGCGAGAAGAGCCGGCGCGGTGAGAACATCCCCATGTACCGAGGTGAAGCTAGCCCTTCGATGGACCTATATTCCGACATGACGAACCCCTCTCGCTCCCCGTGGGTTCCGCCCCTCATCATGTGCCCATTGAAGGTCCCACATTTTACCAACTTCCCAACCCATGAATATTTCTTCTTTTGGGGGCTTTTGTGCCCTGCATTCATTTTCTCACTCAAGTATTCCTTCACAGCATGCAAGCTCTGCTCGAAAACCTCCATTGGTGGTGAAACCATGGGGTTCCCTTCCACGCAAAGCTTCTGAAGCTTCTTCAGGCATCCGATGGAGTCAGGCAAGCTTGTTATTTTGTTGTAACTAACGTCCAATTCCACAAGAGAAACGAGGAGGCCAACGGAGTATGGTAGGTTTTCAAGGTTCTGGAAGTTTTGGCTTACATTGAGAACCTCCAGGTTGATTAAGTTCTCCAAGTCTTCAGGGAGAGACCCGAGGCAATTCAGGCGTGCATCCAGAACACGTAGGGAAGTCAGGTGCGTGACGGATTGGGGAAGGAAAATCAGCTTGTTTGAGTTCACTGACAGTTTCTTCAGGTTGATCAACTCAAATCCAATAGTGTCTGGCAGCATGGTAAGCTTGTTGAAATTAGCATTTAATTCTTCCAATGACCTGCCAAATGCAAGAGATATTTGCAGCTTAACAATTTATTAGTTAGGTCCATAGATGTATATTGACAAAAATATTAATTAAGATACTCAAAATACCAGATTATAAAACATGAATATATCTAAATGCAGTAATAATAAAGGCAAATGATAATCCTATTCCCATTCCATTATGTACAATACAAACCTGCAATTTTCAATAGTTTTAGGGAGAGTTTGGAGAAGGTTGCCCGAAACATTGAGAATCTTGAGCTTAGACAGACAACCGATGGAGTTTGGGAGAAACTTAAGCTGATTGGAGTGCACATCAAACACCAACACGTTGAGTAATCTGGCGGTCAGGGACTCAGGTATGCTCTGTCAAGTCAATTCAAAGGAAGGAATATTATATCCACAAAATATTACTACTACAACTTATTAATGGGGTTATTAAACAGTCAAACAAATTAAAGAATGTTGCTTGAATACTTGCAGCCGGCCCTTGGTCAGCAGCAACAAAACCGTACTTTCAAACCTCAAAATTTCGTACGACTCTAGCCTTACATTCCATATCAGAGCTAGACTTTTATATTTATAAAGTCACAATCAATTGGCAGTCGGAAAGGGCGGGTACAAAATCCAAGACCAATGATGATGAAAATATACAAAACAAGAGCTCAAATTGGCGAGGGATAACAATATTAAAATCTGCCAAAGCGTATGCTGGTGGGCAATATCAGATTTGATCCTTATCACTTTGATAATTAACTTGAACAAATGACGAAATGGGAGAAGCAATGAAGAAAACAATTTGGAAAAGGAAAAAAGAAAGAAAGAAATATAGCAGACTGAGAAGCTGCTCCTTATTATTCCCACGTCATTAAACATAGGAGTAAACATATAGCATCATGTATCAAACCTTAACCGTGATTCCACAAATCAGCCGTTAATGACGGGAGTGTATTTCAGGAGATCTACATCAAAAAGATAATTTTTTATTTATTTTTGTAACTTAATTTTTATTCTAAGAAATAAAAAGTAAAAAATATGTTTAAAGCAATACGCAAAAAGATTTTTTTAATATAAAATATAATTTTCTTAACTATTTTACTTTTCAAAAAGAAACAATAATCAAATGGAAATTGAAAAATAATTATATATATTTGTTAGTATTTTTAGCAAACATCATATTCGTATTATTTATTTTTATATTTTACCTTGTTTTTGTGTTAGTACTTATTAGTTGTGCTATAGTATAGCTAACTAAATCCTAATTTTTTAAGTTTAATACTTAATTTATATTCAATCCTAAAATGATAGTGATACATGAATGAATATAAGAAAACAAAATACATTTACTTTTATTTATAAAGTGAAATCTCAAGTTTAAACTAAAATATATATTATTATATTAGAATTGAGTCAAGTTATTTACTTGAGGAATATTCATTCGTTTTAATTATTTAATAAACAATAGAACTAAAAAAGCAAAAAAAGAAAAAGAGAGAGACCAAATGTAAGTGTTGTTAAAAAGGATTGTGTTCAAAAGGTACTTCTGTAAGAATATATTCACGAATGAAACGTGCACTATACCCCGTAAAGTAAAAAATTAAGGCTGTGGCCTTCTACTAAAAGCATTAACTGCGGCTTATCGGGTGTCTAAAGTTTAATCAAGTACAATTTTAGGCACTCGATAATAGGCGCACCCAAAGAACAGGTGAATTAATTAACAAACACCCTGATTTATGTATAACTAGTAAACGAGAATTAATTTAAAATCTTTTATTTTATTTACATTCCTATAAATATTATAGGATATTCTTTTTTTCTTTTATAATATTTTAAGACATTTTATGTTTTAAGTAGAGAATTAATATAGCTCTATTGAAGCGCTGTCGTTTCTCTCTAGCACATATAATTACTTGTTTTCTTTGTTTGCACTTCATATTAAAGGATTTTAAAAGAAAATAAACATAAGACAGGCAATTTACTTGTTTGTGGATGGAAAAAATTTTATATATTTAACAATGGACGGCAGAACTTGAAAACGACAATTAAAGTAACCAAGGTTTTTAACTACTTTTAGGCTGCTTTGACTGAAATAGGATAACTGCATCAGATACAAATATTGTTGAACATTTGTAATCAAGTACTGTAAGATGTGAGAGCGATATGAAGGAAACAAAAGCCAGAAAATATAGAGAGATAATTTATTAAGAGGGCCTTAATTTCCTTCATGTACGTATAAATTGTAAGTTTAACCAATAAAAAAAATCGATTGATAAAACTTAAATATGAAATCAATATGATTACTAACCATACGATAAAAAAAAATTTAGAATATGATCCTAATATTACTCATAATTATTGTTTTTTTTAAAGGCTCATAATTATTGTTAATAACATAAAAAGGTGAAATACGAGAATTTTAGAATCTTATTCCTCTCTATTTGAACAGTTTTTGTTCACTAATAAAAAAATATATGGATAGTTTATGGTTTGTGCTATTATACATGATCGGTGATTATAGATGTATTTAGCTTATGAGGGAGGAATATATATATATAGAATGATAAGTTGACCAAAGGGATTGGAGGCCCTTCGTTTCCGAGTAGTGATGAGTCATGCACCGATACCAATCCTCACAAACAGGAAACACAGGTGCGTGCTTGTATTTGATCATGCATGTGATCCAAAAAGTTTTGAGAACCTAATATGAGGGAATAATTGAAAGGTGAAAGGGATACCTGGAGATTATTGTTAGAGAGGTCTAACTTGCAAATAGTAGCCAAATTCAGAGAAGGATTTGGAAGAGAATCCAGCGACATCCCACTCAAATCCACAATCTCAAGCCTCTCTTCCTCTATACATCTTCTTCTGTGATCTCCCTTGTCGCTCAAACCCATGGCCATTCTCACTTGCTGCTGCTGCTGCTGCTGTTGCTGTTCGTACATCATTTTATTAAGACTTGTCCCAAAAGTGTCAGAATTTGTAGTAGAAGAGAAAGAAAAGAAGACGAGGAAAGCAAAGAAAAGGGATTTTGATTTGAATCGTTGTTGGTTTTATAAGGGGAATTAATTGCAAGGACGTACGGAGGAGCAGTGAGGAAGAAATAGAATAGGACAAGAGATGTGCATGACGTATGTCCAAAGACTGAAACAGAAAGAAGAAAAAGTACAAAGAGCCGTATGTTTAGGGGGTTGCGTGGCCATGTCTCCCACTTGATAAAGTCAAACCATCCCGTCCTTTAGTTTCTCTTCGGCTGCCCGCGGATCTCGATCTCCTGTCTCATTATTCAGTCTTTAGACTAAATCCAACTTGGATTACTTTTATCATATCGTACTTACACACGTTATATGAAATTACCTACCAACCAATCATGGCCCCTGGGGAAGACTGAAAACGAATCACTGCTGTCACCAACTTCAACTCTTTCTAAGGACGGCATTTGCATACTCTTATCTTTTCGGTTGTTTGTGCTGAGCCTTGGCATTAACAATAATGAAAATGAATGATTCTGATTGTACAATAATTATGTTTATCCAAATTATTAAATTTATTTATTTAAATAATTATGTTTGTTAGGAATAGATAGTTGTCTTATGTGTGTCGGGAATAAGCATCTTTACTTATAAATAGGATTATCTGATTTTTTGAAGATTGTGTGAAAAAACAAAAAGAAAAACAATTTGCAATTATTCTCTCCACCTTCTTCAAATTCTTCTTAAATGTTGTTTTGTTGCAGAAAAACTTAATATAAGTTTGATAATCTCGTCATACTCCAATGATTACTTAATGAATTGATTTCATTAGTACAAAATGTGATCAATCACTAGACTTATCTTTGAGGTTTATACGTCACTAACTTTTTTGCATACTATAACTGAAGCAAATAGAATCCAAAAAAAAAGTGACATAGATATATGTCTTATGTCACGATCCGAAACTTCCCATCGAGCCCGTGACAACCGCCTCGAAACCTCGACAAACATTCTTCACCCTGAATGTCGATCGAAACCTCGCAAGACTCTCGTATCAGCTTTCGCACTTCCCCGGTGAGCAATAGTTATCAAATAATCAAAATACGAAGGATTACAAATCCTTTTCAAATCATAACATAACACATTTTTTTTTTGCTCACAGGGGCATTTTCGTCATTTTTGTCGAAAATCTCGAAACTTGCTAAACCTGTAGTAGGTAAGCTGAAAATATATATTTAATGATTTAAAAAAAAATTTAAGTATCTAAAACGTTCATTGAAGTGAAAATTTGACCATTTGAATATAATAAAATATTCAATAAAATAAACAATATTCTTGTAAAATAATTTTTTTAAAGCTATCGGT
>NC_030858.1:17375836-17404186 GCF_000208745.1 Theobroma cacao | reverse complement strand
AAAAATCTCACCTTTTTCACTTAATTTCCTTGAAAATTCACACTTTTTCTCTTTGATTTTCTCTCTCTAGGGTTTTTTTTATTTTCTCTCTCTTCTTGCTGGTTTGGCCGGCCATGGGGTGGAAGATGAGCTGATTTTTGTGCCTTTTAAAAAGGAAAATAATAAATTAATAAAGGCATGACACGTGGCATCATGTCATTGGCCCGTTTTTAAAACTTTGAAAATTTTAATCCTTTTTATCTCCACCACACAATTAGTCAGTGGTCAAAATGAGGATAAAGGAAGACCATGTGCTGGAAAAATGTCCTGGTGGTGAAAAATTACAATTTTGCCCCTAGGGTGACAAAATTTCCATTTTACTCTTTTACTCCAAATTATATCGAAATTAAAATTTTTCACTTCTAAACCTCAAATCGTACTCCAATAAGTCAAATGGGGCAAAAAAAAATCTTTTCTAATATTTCCATTTTGTCCCCAGGTGGCAAATGACCATTTTGCCCCTAGATAGCGAAAATTCCGGTTTGACTCCAAATTGATCCTCGAACTCCGAATCACCATATTAAACCATTCTGGGACTTTAAAATTCTTAATTTCATCATAAATTTTCTATTTGATCTAATTCGAGGCTTAAATCAACTTTATTGTACCTTTAGGTACAATACCGACTTTTGTAAATTTTTCAAGACTCTCCTAGCATGCAAACATACTATCCATCACATGTATATCATGATAAATATTTTTATAGAGTCGGGCTTGTCATCTTCTCCTCCACTTGGATCAACCATATGATCCTTCTTCTTGATTGACTTCGACATCCGGCTAAATATTAATATTTTAATATTATTTTATTAATAAAATATTATTTTATTCTAAAAATTTTATCTTGTCTCCTTGGTACCCAAAATACCTTATTATGCCTCACTTTACTTCCAAATCGCCTTTTATCTCACAAATTCTCCTTCGATAAAATTATTATTATTTTATTATTATTTTTTCACTTGCGAAATATTTTATCCTAAACTACTCCTTTCGTCTTTTATCACTTTTAAACATTTTAATTGACCTCAATTTGCATTCGATCAACTTTATTTATCACCATATCAAAGTATGGGGTATTTCATCTTAAATCTATTCTCTAACATTTTTTATTTTTCATTCTCATGTTACAATAGTTTTCACTCTCTTAAGATTTTTTTATGGGACAAATTGTCTTCTTTGAGCAATGAGAAACAAACATTTACCAAATGTCAAGGTACTTTTCATAAAAATTGAGTTAACAATGGGTAACTTTCTCTCGTTATAATTTCTAGGGACAAATTTTTTTTTTAGCCCTCAAATATAAGGTGATTTTGGAAATAACTCTCCTCATAATTTTGATTGTTTTAAGCCAAGAGATAAGATTTTTGGACAAAAATGCCTTAAATGAACCTTCTCATTCACGCGCATTGTCATACATGTGCAAATAAGTGAAAAAAAATATGCCCAAAATTTGGTAAATGACAATTTGTTAAAACCATCTTCTTGTTGCAGAAGATTATCTTCTCCAATTTATTGGACATTGACGTAAACAGAAACAATAGGTATGTAACACGGCTGGATTATTAAACAATCATTTGATTCATTCTCAAAGATAGGAAAATGTTCGAACAAGTTTAGAGCGAAGTAATTAGTGACAACAAAGAAGTTGGCAACACACAATAAGTCAGGGAATGTCGAATTTTTTGTTATTTTTTGAGTGGGTTTAATGATTTGAATGCCATATTGGTTGAGAACGTGGTTTAGGGTTTTATTGTTAAACGACATTTGGTGTGGTTTGAAGTTGTGGAAATCATCAGAAATATTAGATGGCATGGTCATTTGGGTCGAATATTGTAGCTTATGGAACGAAAATGGGCATGGTGTGTAACAATTCAGCAATTTCCCTAATTGCATGAATATGGTATGTAGAAACCAACGAATTTGAGGAATTACGTGTATCATTGTATTATTAAATGTATGGCGTGTAGAATGTTATGAAATTTAGGCATAGCGTGTAACAACAATGATATAGTATGTATGGCGTGTAACATAATAGTTATTATATAAGGCGTGTAACAAAAGAAATATTTTTGTAAATGTCATGGTGTTTCTCTGGTTAATTGTTCAATGTGTGTAGCTTACATGTGCATTACTGTATTCTATCGCAGATGGATTTTAGAGAGTATGAGAACATTGAGGTGAAACAAAATGAGGAATCAATTGTGGTGAGTCTAAAGAAGGAAGAAGTGAAACCATAAATCCTTGCTACTACAGTGACATGAAAGGAGGAAAAAAAGGAACAAGAAATCCCCAAGGGTTAGCTCTGAGCCGATCTCCCAAACAACATCATGCTTTGCAAAATCAATGAACTAGCCCAATGGAGCATTACAATAGAGTAACCAGGAAAAATAAGCCAAAATGTACACAATGTCCAAGAATTAATTTGCATGTATCCTATTACCAATTGAAAATTAACAGAATTGGTGAGGTGGGAATAGGAGAAAAGAAAACGAATCAATTAGACATGTGGTCATTTTTGCATCGTTGTAGTGGTTTAGGGTTGACTATTGACTGATAAGGGTTTATGGTTGAAGGTTTAGGTCAGAAATGATATGAGAGGATTGGAATTTAGTAACATATGATTGAAGCGAAATTAACTAATAGAATTGTGGTGCACTTGGAAAGCAACTTACAAATGACTTCACTTACATGCTAAATTACATAGGTATTTATAACAGTTGAAAAGGTTTAGGTAGACAAAAAACATATAAAGAAATTAATATTGAAAATTGGGCAACCTAATAACGTAACAATTTTCAAGGAAGGCAGGTGAAGAGACATTTAATCTTCATACATTTAATCAGAGTAATGAAAATCAAGACTGTTGATTTAACATCTCAAAACTCTACATTTGAGTTTGAAGTTATTAGATGATTACATGTGCATCTTGGTATGTTGCTTTAAATCAAACACATGAACAGGCATGCCATGTGTTAGTTGTTATGCATGGCGTGTAACAACTATATTTATTAGCATGGCATGTAGCAACATCGATAATTTAGGCTTGGCATGTAGGACCTAGTGAAAAAATGTTATTGTTAGACGCATGTTTAAAAATTGGATTTTTAGGCATGTACTATAAGAATTTAATGATTATGCAAGGCATGTTGCAACTTAGTGGTGATGCATGGCATGTTTTACACGAATATTGTTAGGTTGGCGTGTAGCAAGGGAGAATATTTAGGCATGGCTTGTAATAACTTAGTTTGGCATGCAAGAAAATTTAACTTGTTCTGCATTGGGTTTAAAAGACACTGATGAGTCATTTTAAAGACAAACTGTGAAGCAAAGCTTCAAATTCTCTCAACTTTCTACATGTAATTTTGTTTTTGTGGGGAGTGGATGCGAATTGAAGTTTGTCTAATGAGTTTTTATAAATCCAAATGCCATTTTTTCCCCATCGAAAACACATGTTTCGTAAAAAAATCGAAGAAAATCTCATGTGAAACCTTAGGTTTAGAATTTTGAAATTATCATGTTTACTCAAGCTTAAGGCTCGAATTGATTCGAAAAAAAGCTATTTGAAACCTCTATGATCATTTCAATCATTTGAGTTTCATCGAAAACAATTGAAAATCAAAATCCCCAAATGGCCACTTGACTCTAACGCACGAAAACCACTAGTCGATGGCATGAAAGCAACAACAGCATTGACAACAACATCGAAAGATTGATTTCTTTACTAGATTCAATGCTCTCTAAAGTACTGTCCTTGCCTTCCACAATAAATGCAATTCACACCTCCATTTTATCAAGTAGGTGCATTTTTTCGTAGTCTATCAATTTCTATTATTGGTTATATGAAGATTTTAAAGGTTATTGACTTATTGGGTGTATTATATCTATTGCATAACGTCAAAGTCTTGACCAACTTAGTTCTAGATGTCCATTAGAGAGGATTTTCGGGGTTTGCTACCTCTTAGTCTCCTTAGAAATAAGACAGTCATGAAATTGGAACTACATTTTTATATTATTATTGTTATGAGCATCCCCACTGACATATGGTTTCCAAGTTTGAAGACTATCCATAATGGTGATGTAGAGTTTGTTGATGATGTTTAAGTTCGAAGGCTTTTGTTCGAATGCCATGCATATGAAGAATTGTTGATTCGGTATAGTCATCAATCTGAAAGTCTTACCGAGTTAAATATTTGTAAACCTGACTAAAGAGATTGAATTTATATGATCATAGTGAAACTAGAATAAACTTTTTCATGTTGGTGTTGATGACCCATGGATTTGGAGATAAGTTATACGTTGATGCTGCAAATATTTTGTCACGATCCGGAACTTCCATCGAGTCCGTGACAACCGTCGTGACGTCCCGATAGACATTCTTACTCGAAATGTCAATCGAAACCTCGCAAGGCTTAACATCAGTTTTTCTCGCTTCGCCTATGAGTATTAGTCACTAAAATTATGTTTTGAGAGATTATAAAATATTTCCAAATAAAAACAATAGAAAAACAATTTTTTTCTCATAGGGGCATTTTGGTCATTTTTTCTCAAAAATCTCGAAATCCGCTAAAAATGTAGTATGCGGGTGCAAAACACATATTTCATAATCAAAAATAAATTTGGATGTCTAAAACATTTGTTTGAAATGAATTTATGACTATTAGAATGATATAAAAATATTGAATAAAATATTCAATTTTCTCATAAAACAATATTTTGAGAACACTACATAAATAATTTTTACAGCGTAAAAGCAAAATAAATTCATATATATCGTAATACAGTAAGCCAGAGTATTTAATTTAATTTACAGTAACAAGTGGACCCCCGAATAACTAAAAGTAAAGAAGATTGTGAACCTACAGTTTAGAGGATGCAAATCCAATGGTGGTCTTCGATGAAATTAGCTATCTGTAGACTATCTTGAGCCTGAAATGGGTGGAAATGAGGGTGGTGAGATTATATAATCCCAGTGATTAAATAAATACCATCTAAAATATCTAAAGCTGAGTAAATGGAGACAGATAAAATAGTTCAACATATTGTAATTCATCACCTTTCAACTTGTTTCAATCAAATAAAATCAATTCACATAAATCGAATAATTAACATGGCTTATGAATTTCTTAAAACTTTGGCTCTTGCCAAAATCATTTTCATACCCAGTTATCAGGGATGCCTTGATCAAGGGCTATCCCAACCGAGTCCGCCAAGGTTGTTAAAAAGTTATGTATGCATAAATCATGTTTTTATTTTAAAAATATAGTCGTTCCTTGGCGTTGGCTGAGTTCACCCTCATGTGGTGGTTTGGTGTGAAGTGAACTCTAAAGTTATACCTCGGGAGTTACCTTACTCACATCTCCAACCGAGGTAAAATATAACTGAATTTCATGCCCTTCTAATAGGCTGGTCCACAGAACTTAGCCACTGCAGTAAGCTAAACCCACCATACAATAAAATTTTGACAGCATGACATGACTAATATTATACTACCCAGCCTGTAAATGTAAAACAGAACAATTCATACAGTTCACAAACCACAATTTCAGCCAGTCATGCCAACACATTATCATAAGCCATAAATTAGAACCATAAATTTACAACACATCAAGTGGTCTCCAGTTACTCTATTTTCAAAGCCATCATTCAATTTCAAAACAATTTTATGAAATCATTTCATTAAATCACATTTTGTTTATAAAACTGAAAAATTAATCATTTAAGTCATTTTCCATAAAATTCACAAAATCGAATAAAACATACTTTAGATAATTAAGACGATAGTAAGGTTACTCACTATTTTGAGAGTCGAATTCCAAGTACTCCGATTCTTGATCATCTGGTACTATCTCTTTACTTTTGCCAAAATACTCACCACCTAGACATAATGCACAATAAGCCATTTACTACATTATGCTAAATTGTTATAAAACTAATTCAAGCTTTATACTAATGTATGAAATGGGATGCAAATTGTTCGGATTATTGTCTAAACACGGTGTTCTACACAAATTAAATTGTGTACCTAAATTAAACGGTATTAGCCTAATTCGATCCATCACTTGATTAATTGGCCAATACGTCCAATTCAACTCCAAATAATTTCATTTTTCTCCCAATACTCCAAATCATCAAGCACAAATTAAATAACTTGAAATATGGCAAAATCATCCTCACAGTTTCTCTTGTAAAATTCGACCATTGATGGGTGATGGAAGAACATGAACTTTTCTTGCTTGATTTTCATGCTATACATCACTAACTAACTAAAAACACTAAAATATCTTAAAATCTAACCAAATCAAGCATCAAAACCTCTCTCTAAATGTTCAGCCAGCAAGATACCCATCATGAAATCATGTGATTCAACCATGGAAAATGCAAAAGAATGCATGAAAAAGGTAGATCACAAGTCAAAATCAAGAAATTTTACCTTTGATTGCTTAATTACTTGAAATCCACCAATTTTCTCTTGAATTTTCACCTTAGGGTTCTTGTTCTTTCTTTTCTCCCTTTGTTCTTGCTATGGTCGGCCATAAGAATGAATGTGGAAGAGTTGTAGGCTGATTTTTAAAGCAAAATAATAAAATAATGTAAGCTTGACACTTGTCACCATGTTATTGGTCCATTTTTAAATTCTTAACTATTAAGTTTTCTTTCTCCACCACATAAAATCCTTCAATTATCCATGATAATATTGGATAAAATCCATGTGCTGGACAAGTGTTAGGTGGTGTAAAATTACAATTTTGCCCATGGGGTGGCAAAATGACTATTTTACCCCTATGCTCGAAAAAATGTTCGAAATTAAAATTTTTCACTTCTCAAACTCAAATTATGCTCTAAATAGTCAATCTTGATCAAAAACTTCTTCCAACATTCCAATTTTAACCTCGGGTGGCAAAATGACAATTTTGGCCCTAGATCATGAAAATTTTAATTTGACTCAAAATCGGTCCTCGAACTCCAAATCACCATTTTAAGTCATTCTGAGATTTTAAAATTCTCAATTTCATCTTAAAATCTCTATTTGGACTAGTCCAAGGCTTAATTCAACTTAATTACACTATTTGGTACATTGTCGTCCTTTAACGATTTTCGAGGTACCCAAATAAGCAAACATGCATTCTTATGTAGGAATGGCATAATAAACATATTGTAGAGTCGGGCTTGACATATTTTATTTAATAGAATAAGTAATATTCGACCACTTTAGTTCAATGATGATTTAATGCAAATAAGTTCACTAACACTTTTTTGTTGATGCAACAGTTTGAAAATGTAGTTGGTACAAATATCCCATAATGTAACAATTTTAAAAAAAACCTCAAAGAAATGCTTGTAAATTCTTGACTCATCGATCTATGTTTAATTTTTTGTGTTGTGCAATATACTATATTGAATTTATAGTTTTATTGCAAGTTATGGAATAAAACTGGGAAAACTTTTATGTTTATCTCATTTTTAGGGTTTTGGTATAGGGTAGAAGCATATGGCTCTTTCTTCTTCCAAATTATGAAGTTTATTTTGATTGTAAATGAATCATTATTTTAGCTACATAATTAGGAATACCTTTATTTAGAATGGTGTTAAGAATGTCATGTAATAATAAGGTATATTTACGCATAAAGTGTAACTGACAAAATATATAGGCATGGCGCATAACTGACAATATATGTAAAATTGGTGTGACTGACAATATATAAAGGCGTGTCATGTAAGTGAGAAATAACATTGGCATGCCGTTTAGCAATAGTTGTATAGTATCCATGGCTTATAATAGCAATGTCTATTGACGCATTCCAACAAATTGGTCATAATACATATTGTGTAAAAGTCATAAATTAGAACATAGAAATAAATATTACATCCCAAGAAATGTATCTTAATTTGACAATGAAAGAAAAAGGTTATAACTTATCAATGTTGGTAAATGGCATGTTAGATAATCATACCTTTAACATGAAAACCAATGGACAAATGCATAAAAGTTTTGAAGAAATAGGAAAATGATAAAGAAAACTCATTTAAGTTGGGAAAAAAAATATATTTACATTGAAGCAATTGTCATTCAAGATTGAACAATGTTTATAGTAGCCTTAGCAATTGTCTTATCATCAAGCCTTTCAAATTTGACAGCAATAAGACAAAAATCAAAAGAATGTGGATCTTATCAGATGATTTAGGTTAAAATATGCTAGGTTTAAAAAAATTGGGTTTTAACATGCCACAGTTAAAAAATAATTTTCATTCACATGTGTTGAAAGGAAGATGTTCCACACGATCTTAAAAAAAGGTTGTTGTTAATAGAAAAAGTGAAAAATATTTGGAGATGCCAAAGTAAGCTTATTAGACTTCATGTTAAAAAGTGTTGTTATAACATGCCATGGTGAGATTATGTAACATGCCATAAATTTAACCACTATAATCTAATAGAAAGGAATTTCGAACAAAAATGCCCTTAATGAAACCTATATCAATTTCTCATCTATGTATATAAGAGGTGAGGAATTTAACACACCATCGCATTTTATTACTCATTGGCAAATGGAAGGGTCAACTAAGAGCAAAGAGTAGAGACGGTTTGATTCATTCATATTTCCTCATTGCCATAGGCATTAAAGCGTTGGACCAAATTCTGAGGAAAGTTTAGGGTTACAACAACAAATTTGTAATTGTGTGAAAAAGTCAATCAATGAATGGTGAGTTCTCTTATGTGTTTTGAGTGGTTTTTTTCATGATTTTGTTGCTTTAGGAAAGGTATGGGTTAAGGGTAATGCATTGATATGTTTTTCATGTTTTTTTCTTCATTTTTGGGCTTAGTTTTCAATGTACATTCATTCCCCTTGCTTATTTCCTGGAGACAATTACATCATATAACTAACATCTTTTTAGGCGCATAAAAACATTTTAAGAAATCTGCATAATGTGGAACAACAATAAATTTGCTCAAACTAGTGCGTTGCTTGAAATGGGTTTAATGTTAATGGCACGTAGCTTACACATGCATGGGTGATATGTTTTGCAGATGGAGTTGAGAGAGTACAATAACCTTGAGGCATCTCTTGTTATGCCAAAGGATAAATGGGCTTTCAACGTCCCCATTAACACCCATTGTAAGTGGTCACAACTATAATACATCAACAAGATGCTCCTAAAAGAAAGCGGAGTATGAAGCAGTGAAGTGTATATGCTTTAGTATGTCCATCCACAGGGCTTCTTTTGCACTAGTCTTGTGCAGAACATCATGGTTCATTGAATCAATAAACCCAAATCGTTGGAGCATGAGTTGTGGTTTACAATTGTGAAGACGAAGGTGCTGTTCTCCAAACAAGAGTTCTGTCTTGTTACAAGATTGAAATTCAGCCCCATGCTGAATATATTCCAACAACTGTACAAGGTCGTTTTAGAGGCATTCACACAATATTCTGGAACATGAATGACAATTTAAAGCTACAACAGTTGCTTGATAAGTTTCAAGAATGTAACTTTCAGCAACCAGGAGACGCAACAAAGATGGCACTCGTCTTAATGGTGAATAATTTTTTATTCAGACAAGACTATAGAAGATAGGTGACATTTTAGCTATTAGAGTTGGTTCAGGACATTGAAGCTTGGAATGTCTTCCCATGGGGTCATTATGTATGGAGGCTGATTGATGACTACCTATTGAAAGGGTTCAAAGTTCCTCTCAAAACCTCTGATATGCAAAATCATTTACGCTACAGCCTCTATAATTTTGCATGCGCGATACAGATACTATCAAGAAACATTTTCCAATTTACTTTTATATATAACATATTTAAGCTGGCATGTCATGTATGAGATAGGTGATAATAATGTTTACAATTAATTTGCAATTATGGGCAATAGGGGCCATTCTTGTGTTCCAAAATTAATTGCTCCAAGTCTTTCCAATGAGGACGCGTACCCATGTATTTGCAGATGGAAGTGCAATTAAAAGTCGAAGGAGTTCTACAAGGTGGTTCAAAAGTTCTACTTAGCAGTGAAGGTAAACCTACTAATATACATTGTTCATCTATATACTATCTTTCAAAATCTAA
Source organism: Theobroma cacao (assembly GCF_000208745.1). Lineage (NCBI taxonomy): Eukaryota > Viridiplantae > Streptophyta > Magnoliopsida > Malvales > Malvaceae > Theobroma > Theobroma cacao. The sequence goes on along the minus strand of NC_030858.1, from coordinate 17,394,086 downwards.
TATCATTTTACTTATTTTGCAGTTATTAGCACACAAAACCTTAGAGCCCACACTAGAGGAGGCCAGATGAGAATATTGGTCAGACATAGAGGTCCTTCTATTTGAGGGGAACTAGTACATGCCAATAGGCCATATGAAGGATCGACCCAAGTGAGATATCTAGCAAAGACTGAAGAGGAGAGCGTTAAAGGAGAAAAAAATGTCTGCCCTCGTTAAGCGAAGGCGCATGGTCACACGTCTAGATGACGACTAGTCACACCTTCAGTTGATGTAAGAGGATGTTGACTAGGCCAATGTGAGTCAAGCTTCTTTTTCCCAACACGAAGATCAGATATACACGTCCACTTCCTTAACTATATAGTAGTTGGCCTTAGATGCATATGGGGACAGGACATTTTGAGATGCACATTGGTTCCAATCCACTGGTTAGTATGTATAATTCTTAGTTTTATATGCAACAACTCCATGTTTGACTATCGACTAACACAATTAATTGCTCTTATTGTAGTTGAGCTAGGGGAGGACAACCGATGATGATGAACTCACAGTCCGTTACTTGCGTCGGCTTATGTGTTAGCTGATGCACAAGTACATGCAGGATTGTCTTGAGCTTAAAAAGGTAATGAAGCAAGTCTTAGACCATTGAAAAGATAAGAGAAAAAGATACAACTTTCATGTTTAACACTTTGTCCAGTTCGACCTGGAAGGTGGTAAAAAATCTTGTCGAAGTTAACACACTACAGTAGTCCTAGAGCAATTATGATTTCTTGTAACTAATTGGGCAAGGCTGCGACCCATATAGTCTGATGAAGAAATCCCAGCTAAAATTGACTTCTTTCTCCACCCAACTTGGCTTAGCTTCAAAACCTATAAAAATAACCTTTCGAAGGACTTAAAAAAAATAAAAAAATGAAACACCAGATTGAAAGTCAAGCCACAGAGTCATTGACGCTAAGAAGAATTTGAAGAATTCAAGGAAATTTGGAGATCAAAAATACAATTCTTTAGTTTTTCTATCTTTTTTATTTTCTTGTTATCTTGGTTTTGTTTTTAATGTTTAAATTTTATTCAATGTGTGACTTAATGGGGAACTAAACTTTTTATCTAAGATTATGGTTGAACTCAATATGTAGTCTGAATTATTTATCTTTCTTTTACTTATTTTTAATAGATTTAAGTTGTTTAATTTATTATGTTCTTAATGCTTCTAATTGCCTGATCACCAATTAGATTGAATTGGAAACTTGACAAAGGAGATTTAGGTAGACCTAAAATAGAATAGCGTATGATCGAATGCACTTAGTTGATTAGGTGGTTTGATTTGCATATAGGGTAGACATACACCTATAAGCCATACGTAACTAAAATTAAAGCACAAACTTAATGAATCTTTATTCAATATAATTTGCATAAACATATAGTAAATTAATTGGGATAGGTATTTTTATGAGAAACTAGACAGAAACTTGTTAATAATTTAGAACTCGAGGTTAGCAACTTAATCCATTAAATTTAGTTAAGAGAGAGAGACAATATGCAGATGAAGTATTGAGGGATATCATAATCTTAAGTATGGTAATCATTAGGAGTAATTTTGTTGATATATTAGTTTTAATTATTAGTTTATTAATTTAAATTTTTCTTTTTAATTTTAATTGTTTAGATAAAATTAGGGTGTGTTAATTTTAATAGTTAACAATAAGGATTAATTCAATTCTTTGTGGGATCGACACTCTACTCATCTCTATATTATCTTTGCGATACATATACTTGCGTGGGTAGAAAATGGAACAACAAGTTTTTGGCGCCGTTGTTAGGAAATTGATTTTTAATTCTTCCTTGTTAATATTAATACCAAGAATTCTAATCTTACTTCAAACTTTTTGTTTTATTTTCAGATACTTTTGATTGAAGTGATGAACTATCAATGGCCATTTGAACTATTTGTGCCTAAAAGGCTTGCTACTGATTATGCATTGGATGCAATCAATGTTTTAGCCACCCAAATAGATGCTTTGTCTCAAAAAATTAACACTCGAGGTGTTAATGCTTTTCAAAGTCCTTTTGTAACATGTGAGCTTTGTGGAGATAGGCATTCAAGTGATTGTTGTCCAGTCTATTATGAATCAATGCAATTTGATGGAAGCTTCGATGGGCAGCAAAATAAGTCATACTCCAACAATTATAACTCATGGTGGAATCATGAAAATTTTTCATGAAGTAATGATCACGGTCCTACATATTCATCACAACCTATTTTCCATTATGGTTTTCAGTCACAAGTTAAAGCTCCTATGCTAGAGAAAAAGCCTTCAATAGAGGATATGTTCATGCAATTCATGACAAAAGACTGATGCCATCATTCAAAGTTAAGCAGAATCAATTCGAAATCTTGAGACACAAGTGAGTCAACTAGCTATTGCCATTAATAATAGACCTTAAGATGATGGAGATAGAGTAGATCAAGGAAATATTTCCAACAATCAAGTTCAAGATGGAGAAATTAAACAAGAAGAGGAAATATCTACACCACCATAAGTCAAGCCATATATGCCTCCCATTCCTTTTATGGATATAGTTGATGAGTTACTTAAAGAGATTATGACAGAAGCGCATTATTCAAGAAGAACTCAATTTGAAAAGTTAGATAAAAGTTAGCCTATTCCACCACCTCGGGTTAAGTCAGCATCAAATTTTGAGTTAAAGGCACTACAACCTCATCTCAAAAGGAGGCTACTTTCACACCTCAAGCTTTTCCATGCAAACTCAAACCTCAACCAAAGTCAAGCTATTGACTATAAAGAAGCGCTTCTTGGGAGGCAACCCAAGCTTTCAAAACTTTTATTTTTTAATTATTTTTATTTTATTCATTTATTTATTTTCATTAATCTCTACTTATTTTTTTTCAATAAAAAAAATTCTCTTACAGGTGACAATGAGGATGATGAGGACGAAGGTGAGGACTAACGCTTCACCAGATTCATCCAACCATCAAAAGAGTATTCTTTACCTTTCCTTTATTTTTTTTAACATTAAGAACAATGTTTTGTTTAAGTTTGGGGGGGGTGAATTTATTTTTCTAGTGATTAATATTTTCTGGAAGTTTTAGATTTAATTTTATTTGTATGCGTATTTACTTTTATAAATAATTTAGGATTAGTTGGTAAATGAATTTATTGTTTGTTCAAATTTAAGGAATCTAGAGTAAAGTTGTGCCAACTTTTTCAATGATTTCTCTATCCAATGATGATAACTAGTTGTCCTGAATTCTTAGCTTTTGGTGAATAAGGTTTTTGTTTGGATTCATGCTAAATTCTGTTGATAAGTATCATTGTTAGAATGTGATTTCCACAATTTTGAGCACTATATCTTTTACTTTGAATTATTCTGAATATTTGGAAAAGGTTTATATTGATGTAAATTTTAGACTACGTCATGAATTCTAGAATTTGCTTGATTTCTCTCAAGGTGAAATCTTAGGCAATACTTAGTTATGATTTAGGTCATCTTTGGACTGTTTAAGCTTAAAAAGCCAACCTTGTTAAATTTTTATCCCTAGTATACCCTTTTTGAGCCTAATTTCTCTATTCTTTGTTTAACTACATAATAATTGAGCTTAGACTTAAAATAAAATTTCTAATTTTGCAACCCTCACTCCTAAATATGTATATTGTTTTAGGAAATATAAATTGAGTTAAATGTTGAAAAAGGTGGAAAGGTGATGTTGATGTGAAAAAAAATAAAAAAGAAGTTCAAAATATGAAAAATAACCCCACTACCTACAACACAAAGAAAATAAGTTTGGGGGTGTGAAATTGTGAACAAAATGTATTAAAAAAAAAAAGAAAAGTTCAAATGTGGAAGAAAATGTTGGAGAAGGAGAATAAATCTCTTTAGATAGGTCCTAGAATAATTATGTGTTTAGGGTGATTTGAGCCACATTAATATCCTTTATCATACCTTGACCCTAGCCATACATTACAAGCCTATTAAAGTCCTATTGATCCCTAGCTTCGTGTTACTCTACATTAGTGGAGAGAGAGATGAAAAATAAACATATGAAGTTCTAGTACTAATTTGAAATTTGTGTTGGCATAAACTCATCTGGATGTCATGATATTCTTGGTAAAAAACTTTACACACACACACGAAAATCCATTCAAGAATATGCCTGCATTGGAATTGATACATGAATTTAAATGATGCCTATATTTTTCTTTAGATTAATGATTGATAAACATACTTTTGAGGAAATTATGTGAAATCATTGAGCTAGTGCACTTTGTTTCTAGTAGTAGTAGTAATAGTAGCAGTAGTAGAAGTGGTAGTAACTATATTTATTTTAGTTTTCATTAACTGAATTTGATTTTCGTAAGTTAGGTTCTTTTTTATGTTTTGCTTGTCGACTAGCAAAATATTAAGTTTAGAGGTGTGATAACTCTATGATATAGAGTTATTTGGGCATAATTTTGATAGTAATTTAGCTTAGTTCTTGTAGTAATCCATAGAAATTAGTATATTTTATTTAATTATTTTAAATTAGTTAATTTAGGTGAGTCAATCTAATCTTAGTTAATTTTATGCTTAAATTGGTGTTAGTGTAATTAAGATAGGTTGTTACTGATTTATTTGTATTTTTGAAGGTATTTGATGAAAGAAGAATTTTAGTGGAAGAAGAAAAGCAATTTCACGGTGCAGACTTATAATACATATGTTTTGGTATTTTAGCCATAACTTTCTCTACAGAGCTCCAAATGAAGTAATTCTTAGACCATTGGAAAGATAAGAGAAAAGGCTACAATTTTCATGTTTAACACTTTATCAGTTAGACTTGGAAGATGTTCAAAAATTTTTTCGAATTTAATGCACTGTAGCAATCATAGAGCAATTACAATTTCTGGTAATTAATTGGGCAAGGCTACAACCCACATAGTCTGATGAGGAAATCCTAGCTGAAATTGACTTCTTTCTCCACCCAACTTGGCCTAACTTCAAAACTATAAAAACAACCTTTTGAAGGACTTAAAAAAAGAAGAGAGTGAAAACACAAATTGCGAGCCAAGCCACATAGTCATTGAAGCTGAGAAGAATTTGAAGAATTCGAGGAGATTTAGAGATAAAGAATATAATTCTTGAGTTTTTCTATCTTTTTTATTCTCTTGTTCTCTTGATTTTGTTTTTAATGTTTAAATTTTATTCAATGTTGATGTGTGACTTAATGGGGAACTAAACTTTTATTCTAAGATTATGATTGAACTCAATATGCAGTCTAAATTATTTATCTCTCTTTTACTTATGTTTGATGGATTTAAGTTATTTATTTTTTCTATTCTTAATGCTTCTAATTGCCTGATCACCAATTAAGATTGAATTGGAAACCTAGGTTAAACCTTGACGAAGGAGATTTAGGTAGACTTAGAATAGAATAGTGTAGGATCGAATGCACTTAGTTGATTAGGTAGTTTGATTTGCATATAGGGTAGACATACACCTATAAGCCATACATAGCTAAAATTAAAGCACAAACTTAATGAATCTTTCTTCAATATAATTTGCATAGACATATAGTAAATTATATGGGATAGGTATTTTTATGAAACAATCGACAGAGACTTGTAAATAATTTAGGACTCTATGTTAGTAACTTAATCCATTAAATTGAGTTAAGAGAGAGAGAGAGACAATGTGTAGATGAAGTACTGAGGGATATTATAATCTTAATTCTGGTAATCACTAAAAGTAATTTTACTGATATATTAGTTTTAATTATTAGTTTATTAATTTAAATTTTAATTGTTTAGATAAAATTAGGGTGTGTTAAATTTAGTAGTTAACAGTAAGGATTAATTCAATTTTCTGTGGGATCAACACTCTACTCATCTTTATATTATCTTTGCAATACGTATACTTGTGTGGGTAGAAAATTAAACAACACAACCTTTAGAAGAAAATGGACAGAAGTCTATTATATACTCGCATTGTGTAATATGGATAAGCACTGTGTTGTTGCAAAGATCTAACTTGGTGAATCGAAGGATAAAGGTTGTGGACTCAACAAAAACTTTTGCTATTATTGATTCTAGGCTACTTCAAAATCAAATGCAATGCCTGAGTATGATGATGCTCATCATCTACCAGCAATCTAGTTATTTCCATTATACACATCGCAAGAAACAAGATTTAACGCCGATGCTATTGGAGATAACACCACCAAAAGCCTCAAGACATCAGCAGACCAATCGCTTCAGTTGCAAGATGTTTATTGTTGGATATATTATAGACGTTATGCAATTTAGGCAAATCAAAGTCAAGCAGGAGATGATTGCAAAAATGCAAAAAGAATTCGTTGTAGAAATTTTCTTGAACAGTTGTGAAGGTGAACCCGAAAATGGCAATTGCCCCGTTGTATGAACATTTTTTAATATATTAACTTGAATATACATAGAGTTCATATTCAATGTGCTTAATATTAAGCTATCATGACCACATGTTTTAAATGAGTACACAAAATTATCAAAATAGGCAAATGTGAGTTATTTGATTGGTCTCGTGAACGAAAGAAGCAATTTTTTTTTGGGTGGCAAGTGGCATTTTCACATGTTAGGCTTGTCATGTCACATATTGAATAATTAGGGTTGGCGTGTGGTGTATTCACATTTAAGGCATGGCATGTTGTATATTAATATGTTAGGCATGGTGTTTGGGATATTCACATGTTAGGCATGGAGTCACACATGTTCGCCTGTTAAGCATGGCGTGTCGCATATTATGATGTTATGCGATGGCATCTCGCATATTCACCTGTTAGTCATGGGTTTAGGGATGTTCGACTATTAGGAATGGCATGTCACATAATCGCCTATTAGGCATGGCGTGTCGCGTGTTCGCATGTTAGTGTAGGTGTGTGGCATATTAGCATGTTAGGCATGAAGTGTGGATATTAGCATGTCAACCATGGTCTGTCGCATATTCACATTTTAGCCATGACATGTTGCATATTGGCCTATTAGGGTTGGCGTGTGGCATTATTGCCAGTTAGGCATGGCATGTCGCATATTCGACTATTAAAAATGGCATGTCACATAATCACTTATTAGGCATGGCGTGTCGCATCTTCACATGTAAGGGTCAACGTGTCAAAGATTACAATGTTATTAGGCACAGTTGTGGCATATTAGCATGTCAGCCATTATCGGTGGCATATTTGCATTTTAGCCATGGTGTGTTGCATATTCGCCTATTAGGTTTGACGTATGGCATACTCGCCTATTAGAAATGGCGCATCTCATTTTTGACTGTTAGGAACGGTGTGTCATATAATGGCCTGCTAGGCATGACATGTAGCATGTTGGGGTTCATGTGTCACATATTACCATGTTAGGCATGGCGTGTGGCATATTATCATGTCAGCCATTGTCTATGGCATATTTGCATTTTAGCCATGGTGTGTCGTATATTTGCCTATTAGGGTTGGAATGTCACATACTCGCTTGTTAGACATGGCGTGTCGCATGTTCTCATGTTAAGGTTTAGGGTCTCGCAAATTCGCCTCTCAGGCATGGCGTTTCCCATCTTCGAATGTTAGTCATGGCCTGTCGCATATTTGCATGTTAGGCAAGGCGTTTCATGCATATTAGCATGTTAGTCATGGTATGTGGCATATTCTTTTGTTAGCCTCGACGTGTCGCTTAATCGCCTATTAGGCATGTCCTGTAGCATTTTACAATATCAGGCATGGCCTGTACCATCGTTGCACTTTGTTTATTTTAGTGTTTACCAACTGAGTCATTTTACATGTCGTATAAAGATTAAGAGTTTTCATTTATATGTCATGTACAAACATATGCACTGCGTCTTAGTCATTATCCATGACATGTTAGAAATGTTTATGGGGTGTAGCCATATGAGCCCAACAATATTACGCTATTAAGAACATGCAATGAATAACATTATCTTTCCATAGAGTTAATATTAAAAAGTCATTTTGACAATATGAATTTAGGTGTCACAGCCTAATTTTCGGGCCATGACGGTGCAAGGGCCCAATGGGCTCAGCCCACTAAGCCCAAGCAAGCCTCTTTGTATAATCTTATACATATACCTTTAAAATCCAAAATTCATAATGTTCAAATATAGTCCCTTTGAAAAAAATTCATAAAACCCAATTATGCATTCATAATGGCATCATCTACCATAATATACATATATAACTTGACCAATGAATCTTAGTATTTCACCTCAAGTATTCATATACACATAATTAGGCCTTGACCGTCAGCGGAGTGACTCTGATCACGGTTGCTAACATTTAATGTCATGGTAAACCTACCAAGCAATGGATAGGGAGAAGCACCTTGTCCTAGGATCCAATCACCTTTAACTCAGAAAACCTAAAACATGAATTTTAAAAATGTGAGTACAAACTCAGTGAGTGAACATAGGAAGGGGACAAGCAATGACAAGGAATGGTTTAGAACACATAATGTACTTATTTGAAAACAATACCATTTAGTTCTAGTTCTTATTAAAATCCCTCCATTAAACCCTTGGTTGTAAAATCATTTAACGATGAAGGAACCGTATTCAACATAAAATTGGAAAAAAGGAAAATTTTTAGCAATTATCCAAGCAATGCAGTATCAATAGAATGTTTCTCGTTGCAATAAAATCAATTTGTAAATAAATGGCAAATTTTCAAGATTCATCATGTGCATCTCACACAGCTCATGTGCATCCCACCACATCCTGCACATAGCCGGACATCCCATCTCACCCAGCTCATGTGCATCCCACCACATCGTGCACATAGTTGGACAGCATCACCATCCATCTCCTTCATCACCGTCATCACCGACAAGTGCACACTCACCCCGCACATGCACGGTTGCATTTGTCACACAATGGTACCATTTATGACATATTATATATATATATATATATATATATATATATATATATCAACATTATAAAAAAACAAATGTATTCATCCTTTTACACATTTCACATTTCACAACATCAAACATTTTATCAAGGGCTTGTTCCCAGGAAATTTTAAAGCAAAAATCGATAAAATTCCTAAATGATTCATTGAAACACGTAAAGATTTTCCCAAAACATTTTGAAATGCAAGTTCATTCACCTTGGTTCTAATCTAGGTAGTCTCGAAATACCATTAAAACCTATATTTATCAATAAACCATAACAACCTCAATTAAGTCATAAATTAAATCCAATAATTCTAATGAATTTACATTAGGCAATCTACCCTCTAACCTAACATTTAACCTAAGTTTCTAGTCTAATTCACAAGCCCATTTGGCCAACTACTCCAATTTAAACTTTCGTTACCTGGATGAGCTTGGAGGCATGAAGATCAACAAAAAAACCTAATCTTTCCAAGAAAAACAATTTGAAGAAATTAGGGAATAAATCTGAAAATATAATCATAAATTCAAAAATTCCAACAGTTGGAAATATATACCTTTCAACCTTGAAAATGAAGATTTGAAGCCAAAAATCTAAGTATTTTTGAAAGTGAAGTAGAAATAGAAAATAAAGGAAAGAAAGAGAGATTTTTCTTTCTTTCTCCTTGGGTTTGGAAGTGCTAGAAATTGGGTTTAGAAGTTGTAACTTTGGTGCACAAGAAGTTGGGAGAAGAAAGAAGCAAGAAGAGAAAGGAAATGAAAAGAAAACAAGGAAAGAAAATGAAAGAAAATTAACTTTCCATGGGAGAATGAGAGAATGGCGTTGGAAGCTTCAAGAATGAAGAAGAAACATCTTGTTGAAGGAGATAAGGATGGTTTTGGGTTGATAAGGATGAGAGTCAAAGTTTTTTTTGGAAGCTTTGACCAAACTTTGTGTAAAATTATCGTTTTACCCTCCAAGTTTCTTCCCTTTTTCATTTAGTCCTCCCAACACTCATTTAACTCCAATTTCCTTCTATTATCTTGTTCTACACATGTACAAATAAAGTATAAAGTTTGTACTCCAATGAGGTGTTCCCATAATATTTAAAATATTTATTTACCCGTGCTATCTTCACTTAATAAAGACACGCAGCCCCATTAATGTCATTTTTCTATGAAATTTTCTCATTCCTCTTCTGCCCCACTTAGATTGACTATATACTCTTCCTTCATGGAAAATTTTGAAATTTAATAAAATATTAATATTTTAATATTATTTTATTCCAAAAATTTCCTCTTATCTCTTGGTACCCAAAATACCTTATTATGCCTCAATACACTTCCGAATCACTTTTTATCTCACAAATTCTTTCCCGATAAAAATATTATTATTTTATTATTATTTTTGCGCGTGTGAAATATTTTATCCAAAACTATTCCTTTCATCTTTCATCATTTCTAAACATTATAATTAACCTCAATTGGTGTTAGATAAGCTTTATTAGTCACCTTAGCAAAGTACGGGGCATTACAATCTCCCCCACTCAAATAAAATTCGTCCTCGAATTTTTCTCAACGTCGGGTTGTTAATCTCCCTCGATGATCTTATTCCATTTCCTTCTTCATAGGGAATTTAGATTTACGCACTTCATTACCTTCAATTTGACTAGAACACTTTACAAGATCAAGGTACGTATCTTATATCTATTATCATATTTGAGTCAAAACCACGGTACCCTTATCAATTGTTATTTCTTATCACTAAGATCCCAAGTACGCCTTTAATTTCGTCACTAATCTCAAACATATCTTTATTTTGATTCTTATCAAACCTCTAGTCATTCATTCACGTTGTTTACCTCCAGTTCGACTAGAATGCTTCACTTATGTCTGTTATTATCCTTTAGAATCAAATCGATGGTAACCTTCACGATCATTATCTCTTATTTTAAGACGTTGAGTATGTCGTTATCCCCATCATTAAATTTGAACCATAACTCCATCTTAATCATTCCAATTTCAATCACATTTTGTACTTACTTATGTATACCAATCACCATCTTATTACTTCTTTCCTTGTCAAACTTCTCGACATTCATTCATTCATCCTATCCTCATACACTATTATGTAGCTTACAGCATCATTAATATGCCATATTCATTCCTGTCGTATTCCCAACATTGGGGGAGGTTAATGGCTTCAATAATTCCCACATACTCATGTTTACCTTCAATTTCTGCAACTTCAATCTTCTTAATTGTATTAGTCCATCTTGTGTAGCTTAACCACGTTATAGATTACATTTCCGTGGTATCATTTCTTTGACTATTTCTCCAAAATTTCTTATATCAACATAGCTCAACTTCTGATGGGATATTTTATCATTGTGCTATCTATACAACTCATCAATTATTGAGTTTAAATCTCAAATTACTTAGAACAATTCTTCACCTCAGTTGGTCAAGTCATCAATTTCACATATACGTATGTACATGCATTTCCAAACATCAACATTCCTTGTTACGCATAGGGATCCATGTGTTCCCGTGCCTTGGACTACGTCTCCCTTTATTCATTCCCATCCCTATCCAAGATTCAATATAATAATTCTCATAGTGCATGTCAACATTCTTATTATGCCTATGCATAACTTCATATCGTTTATATCATTTGCTAGAGTTTCATCGTACTATATATATCTTTGCATCACAATGTCATTAATCACATCTCACTTGCTAAATGTCATTTGCATTAAATTGTAATCCGATATTCGTATATACTTTATAATCTCGTTGATCTTTCAAAGGTTTATCTTTATTGGATCATTGCATATTTGTAATACCACAATCCCTAAAAGTCATCCTTATTTCTCAATTATTCTTCATACCTCTAATATGTATATATATATTATATCCTTGTTGCATTTCGACTTTAATGTGTCACTTAAAACTTAGACTTATTCGAATCGTGCATGCCTTAAGCATTTTCAAATTCTAATTTCCATACTACATTAGGAAGTTTTCATTATCGGACGTCATTATCCAGATTATCTTCAATCATCCTTTGTTGTATTCTTCCATACTAATGTGACATCATTCTCCCTGGACCAATCTATAGTTTGTACTTGAAACTGCAAGACTTGAAACAAGGTCCTCCTTAAGTACTTTTCAATGTCAATACGAATCTCACTTTCAGTTTACAGCTTTTTCTTTATGACCATATAACTTAATGCTTACTTTCACAAGATCCATAGTAGAACGCCTCTTGAGTATTTCCTTAGGGATACTTATCTTAAACTTATGCTTCACCGCATGTGATCACTTAACCCATGACTCAGCCGTTAGGCTCTTCAGCAAGTTTTTAAAAATCCCACTTTTTATACTCGCCATGTATGATTGGTAATTCCTTTTCAAAGATATTTGTGCATTCCTGAAACACTTAGTCACTTATTTGCTCTTTAACATTCCAAGCATATCATTCCAAAAAAGGCATGCACTTATTCACCAAGATATTCAAGTGCATGCTCAACTATTCATACTTCAATTTATCCCCAAGCGTTTCTAGCATGCCACCTAATCGGCCTTGTGTTGTTACTAATCCTTTTCATCCAACTGAGTCAAGACAGGAATTGCAAATTCTCATAGCAGTATTCTATATAACTCATTTGCTATACCACTCTTGTAATCCTTCATTCACACTTTCATCACTTAGAATTGAAATCCCTTACCCGTATCTCATATATTCATCTAACTCTTCACTCACTATTTCCTTAGCCCTTAACAAGGCTTAATCTCTCGTCTCCTTTATTTCTTAGGATTTGACTTTGGTCAACATATTATTCATCCTAATACTTCACATGGTATCTTATCTTAGTGTAGCCATCTCAAGAATCTTTCAACTTCTCTTTAAATTATATGCCCATATAAAAGGCAATAAAGAAACTTTTCAATACATTCATGTAAACATTCTCCGGAACATTTAAAACTCCCAAATAACAAAGCTCAATGACCAATGACCATAATTCAGCTTGTAAGCTCATTATCGTGCCACTCCCATCTTGCTCATGCACCCTAGACATGAGGTATTCGTAGTGTTGCAGCCTTGGACAGTCAGTGCTGCAGCATCGCGACTGTTGGATATGGGTAGTTTCAACGCTACAGCGTTAAAGAGTTAGTGCTGTAGCGCTATGGCTGCTGAAAATTTCTTCCACGAATAAGTTCTTCCATCTTTAAAGTTACTACAGGGATCATGCTCAACCATTTGGCTTTCCTCCATGCCTATCCCACAATTTTCATAACCATGTGTATCTTCTCTTTTGCTTATCATATGCACTAAGCCGAGTCAATATTTTCAAACTCATTTTATCCTTTAACATTTTTCTTCAACCAATGAGTCCCACCTTAGGACAATCTTGCCATATTGTGTAAAAAGTTCTCAATATATAATACCACACGTAAAATTATCCACCATTTATGACATTCCACAATTCCTTAGCATTCACAATTAATTGTCTTTCTTGTCATATGTGAGATCTTGATCTTTATAGACTTGTAGTTAGTAATATACGCGATATCCCTGATCAGGGGTAATTTCGTTATTTTCTTAGTAAGCCCACAAAAGTAAGATTTTAAATAATATTGTGGCCTAAGTAGGCCTAAGGCATAAATGGATGATGAAATTAGGGGTAAGATGAAAAGAAAATTAAAATTTTGATGATTTTCACGATAGGGGTAAAATGGTCATTTTTCACCTATGGTTAGAATTTTAAGTTTTCATGAATCTGAGCATGTCTAGACCATTATGGACCTTGTCCCAGTGTCAAAGGAGTAAAAAGATTGCATAAAGGGTTGGAGGAGAGTAAGTTAATTTATGGAGGGGCATTTTAGTAATTTAAGTGAAATGGATAAGCATGGGCTATAAATATCTCTTCCTTCCAGCAGCTTCTACATTCTCCAGCAACTTTCCTTCTTTTTCTTCTTTCATTTCACATTGCTTCTCCACCTCCATGAAAGCTTGACAAAAAAAATTCCACAATCTTCCCTAAATAGCTCTAAAATTCATGCTTTTGGTGCACCCTTTCCATAGACCCTTGTGCTTTTTCACTCTCTCTCCTTAAAACCCTTAAAAAATCTTATTTCCATACTTTCTCTCACTAGTTGGGCATTTTAGAGAGAGAAAGAGAGAATTACTCCATTTGTTTAGAAGCTATTAGAAGAGAATTCAACTACAAAGAAACCTTAGGGTGAGTGATGAACTAAGCTTGGTTTTTAGCTGTGGATAATGGCTAGTAATTGAGATTATGAGCTGTTTTATTGTTGAGGATGTTCATTAAATTTATAGTGATTAAGATAGTGAACATAGATAGCCATTTAATGTGGCAATTGAAAGCTAGCTAAGAGATAGCTTTTAGGGTTTATAGTATGTGAATTGACCTATTGCTGATGCTAATGTGATTTTAGGTTCTAACGAAGCCCCATCACCCCAATTGGATCATTAAAGGAATTAGAGTCAACTAAAGGCTCAACAATAAATCGGTGAGTGAACTACATTCAAAACTTGTTTTGGGGATATAATGTATTTGCCAAACATTTGAATGGATTATCTAGCTTTTCATAAAAACAAGTGACTTGGGAACAAGCTTTTGATAAATTGTCTCCTTGTTATGACATGTGACTATTATTGATTCATGCACTACCACATTGTGTTGATATATATATATATATATATGAATACATTATTGTGTAATGATTTTGACTCGGCTATGTGCGAGTAGGGAGTGCGCATAAGCCGATGATGACCCGGTTATGTTCGAGTAGGGAGTGCGCATAACTCGATGATGACCTAGCCATGTGCGAGTAGGGAGTGCGCATGAGCTGGGGATGATGGGATGGTGTGCATGATGATGATGGGTATATGTATATACATATATATATGAAAACATGTGTGTTATAAGAAATTTATGAGTAATGGTATATGGTTGTAATGTATGTGAAATTCAGTATGTTAAACTTTGGGAAGTTGTTATGTGTTTCCTATTGGTTTTGGACATTTCAGCAGGGTGGTTTTCTTTGGGAGGAAGTGAAATTTTTCATTGGTGCCCTGTTTCTCACTGTAGCGAGAAACTCTAGGGTTTTTTGGAGGGTGGCTGGCTGAAAACTCGCTGCAGCGAGAATAAATCTCATTGCAGCGAGAAAGTTTCTGTCTTGGTGCAAAAATTTCGCTACAGTAAGATTCATTCTTGCTGCAGCGAAAAACTTTCTGTTTTGTCTCACATCTTGATCAATTGTTGCCCTATTTTTCACCTCTTTGATACCATGGTTGAGCATGGACTTCAACATTAAGGAATAAATGATTTAAGTTTAAAATGAGGAGGTTTGGTAAGAAACCCTCGGCCAGTTGAGAAGCCCTCGTTCAGCTAATAACTTAAATTCCAACATCGCTGCAGTGAGAATACCTTTCCGCTGCAGCGAAGATTCGTTGTCACATTTGACTTGTTTGCGTATCACTGAAACCTCAAGTTTTCAAATTATTTGTTATGTATGGGTTCATTATTACCAAGTGATTAATCATTTAAGGGTTTGATAAGGGGTTTTTAATATGAATGAAATTAAATTGCATTGTTTTAAAACAAGTGTATCATGATTTTAAATTCTTCCCTATTGTTGCTTGTTCCCTTCCTTGTTCACTCACTAGGTTTATACTTACCATTTTCAACTTCATGTTTTCATATCACGAGGCAGTCGGTAACTAGGACGAGGTGTCCTTGTAGACTTGTATCCATCTTTTGGTAAGTGTCTCGGCATTCAGTAGCTGTACATTCATCTGAGTCCCTCCGTTGGAAGTCGAGTATTCTTTTGTTGTGTATAGACAAACCTAATGTAAATTATTAAGATACATATTGTAGACGATGTATATACACTTGTTTGGTATGCCAATATGAGGTGGCAATGTTTAATATTATTTTGATCCTAAGTTATGAAATGTGACTTAGCAGTTTATGATGGAATGATGACCATGTCAGATTAATAGGCTTGCTTGGGCTTCGTGGACTACGTCCATTGGGCCCATGCACCGATCATGGCTCGAAATTTTGGGTTGTGACATCATGTAACTCAAACAGTTTTGTTGACTTTCAGTACAAATGACCATGAAAATAGTTCATCTTTCTCCACGCTCTACATCCACAATTTTTATTAAATCAAGGATTCACTTTTCCCCAAGTTCCATAATTTGACTCCTTAGTCCATATTTGTGCCAAATTATCATCTTATAATGTCATGGCATCATTTTGTAGTTCCCTCCATACTTAAATTTTACAATCTTTGACTTAATCACATCACCCATTCTAAGTGTCACTTATATCCTCATTGATTTCTCCCATATCTGTCCAAATTGTAACTGCAATTGGGATTTCAAATTTCACCTTTCCATAATTAATTGGTAATCATTTGTCAGGTCTCGTAGTTGTTTGTACCATTAATGACTTTATACGTCAATCCTTAATAATCATCTAAGGTGACCAACCACACCACTAAGGTGAATATCCTTCCTCAATAATTATATTACTAGCCTACCTCTGTTATACCAAAAGATTCCCATACACATCCAGTTATTTAAATAGCTACTTTATAATTCATTCAAGTCATACAAAATATAAGCCAACTCTTAACTCTTTTGTATGGATAACTACTACTATTTCCTTTACACCGCATCTACCTAGACTTAAAGTGATACGAACTTCAACGAAAATATTAAGTGTCTTTAGGATCCTCGTCGCCTTGATCCGAGCACATCGACAGATCCTTTTCCAAGTCCTCCTTTTCCTCTTGAGATTTTCCAATTTTTTATTCTCAATCCAAGCTTGTTGCTGCTTCTCAAATTTCTCCTTACTAACAAGTACAACACCTCTCCCACAACCAAGAGGAAAGTGTCAGACAACGGATACAGATACCTTCCTAGGATGATAATTACTGATAGTCTTTTTTCCCATTTTATTCGTGTTCTTTTTCCTCCGATCGATCTCATTATGCACTAGTCTTGCGAGACTCCTGAAGCTCTTAAATAGTGGTTTACCTCTCGGGAGAATCCATCCACTCGAAAATCAAGTCGGGTTACTTGTTATGCTTTCACCCTCGGGTACATATCAGCTCCGAGCAGTGGAATCTAGTGATCCCTCACAGAACTATAAGGGGTATCGGGACTACCATTTTTTCTAGACATGGAGTGTGCAACTGGTGCACCTCCACCTATACGCAACCAAGTATTAATTACTCATCCATCTAAACATCATAAGAACAGGTAGGTTTCTAATGAAGTAGGGGCCCATGTAGACTCCCATCCTTGACTTGCGTTGTGCACCCACTATCCAAGGACAAGACTTTACACAAACTCCAACAACTCCGCTAACCACACAGGAATCCCTAAGACTCAACTAAACCTAAAGCTCCGATACCACCTTTGTCACAGCCCAATTTCATGGTCATGACCGATGCAAGGGCCCAATGGGCCCAACCCACTAAGCCCAAGCAAGCCTTATTGTATAATCTTATACAGTAATTCATATACCTTTAAAATCTAAAATTCATAATGTTCAAATGTAGTCTCTTTGAAAACAATTCATAAAACCCAATTATGCATTCATAATGGCATCATCTACCATAATATATATATATATAGCTTGACCAATGAATCTTAGTATTTCACCTCAAGTATTCATATACACATAATTAGACCTTGACCGTCAGCGGAGTAACTCTGGTCACAGTTGCTAACATTTAATGTCATGGTAAACCTACCGAGCAATGGATAGGGAAGAGCACCTTGTCCTAGGATCCAATCACCTTTAACTTAGGAAACCTAAAACATGAATTCTAAAAATGTGAGTACAAACTCAATGAGTGAACATAAGAAAGGAACAAGCAATGACAAGGAATGGTTTAGAAAACACAATGCACTTATTTGAAAACAATGCCATTTAGTTCAAGTTCTTTTTAAAATCCCTCCATTAAACCCTTGGTTGTAAAATCATTTAATGATGAAGGAACCATATTCAACATGAAATTGGAAAGAAGGGAAATTTTTAGCAATTATCTAAGTAAGGCAGTATAAACAGAATGTTTCTCGTTGCAATAAAATCAATTTGCAAATAAATGACAAATTTTCAAGATTCATCATGTGCATTTCACCCAGCTCATGTGCATCCCACCACATCGTGCACATAGCCGGACAGCATCACCATCCATCTCCCTCACCACCGTCATCACCGGCAAGTGCACACTCACCCTGCACATGCACGGTTGCATTTGTCACACAATGGTACCATTTATGACATAGTATATATATA
>NC_030858.1:17357285-17375788 GCF_000208745.1 Theobroma cacao | reverse complement strand
TATATATATATATATATATATATATATATCAACATTATACAAAAACATATGGATTCAACCTTTTACACATTTCACATTTTACAACATCAAACGTTTTATCAAGGGCTTGTTCCTAGGAAATTTTAAAGCAAAAATCGATAAAATTCCCAAATGATTCATTGAAACACGTAAACATTTCCCCAAAATATTTTGAAATGCAAGTTCACTCACCTGACAAAACTAGCACTAGCAAGGTCCTAATCCAAGTAGTCTCGAAATACCATTAAAGCGTATATTTATCAATAAACCATAACAACCTCAATTAAGTCATAAATTAAATCTAATAATTCTAATGAATTTACATTAGGCAATCTACCCTCTAACCTAACATTTAACCTAAGTGTCTAGTCTAATTTAGAAACCCATTTGGCCAACTACTCCAATTTACAATTTCGTTACCTGGATGAGCTTGAAGGCATGAAGATCAATAAAAAAAACTTAATCTTTTCAAGAAAAATAATTTGAAGAAATTAGGGAATAAATCTGAATATATAACCATAAATTCAAAAATTCCAAAAGTTGAAAATATATACCTTTCAACCTTGAAAATGAAGATTTGAAGCCAAAAATCCAAGTGCTGTTGAAAGTGAAGTAGAAATAGAAAATAAAGAAAAGAAAAAGAGATTTTTCTTTCTCTTTCCTTGGGTTTGGAAGTGCTGGAAATTGGGTTTAGAAGTTGTAACTTTGGTGCACAAGGAGTTGAGAGAAGAAAGAAACAAGAAGAGAAAGGAAATGAAAAGAAAACAAGGAAAAAAATGAAAGAAAATTAACTTTCCATGGGAGAATGAGAGAATGGCGTTGGAAGCTTCAAGAATGAAGAAGAAACATCTTGCTAGAGGAGATAAGGACAATTTTGGGCTAATAAGGATGAGAGTCAAAGCTTCCTATGGAAGCTTTGACCAAACTTTGTGTAAAATTACCGTTTTGCCCACCAAGTTTCTTTTCTTTTTCATTTAGTCCTCCCAACACTCATTTAACTCCAATTTCCTTCTATTATCTCCTTCTACACATGTACAAATAAGGTATAAACTTTGTACTCCAACGCGGTGTTCTTATAATATTTAAAATATTTATTTACCCATGCCATCTTTACTTAAGAAAGACACGTGGCCATATTAACGTCATTTTTCTCTGAAATTTTCTCATTCCTCTTCTCCCCCACTTAGATTAGCCTTATACTACTCCTTCATGGAAAATTTTGACACTGAATAAAATATTAATATTTTAATATTATTTTATTAATAAAATATTATTTTATTCCAAAAATTTCCTCTTCTCATTGATACCCAAAATACCTTATTATGCCTCAATTCACTTCCGAATCACTTTTTATCTCACAAATTTTTCTCTGATAAAAATATTATTATTTCCTCACGTGCGAAATATTTTATCCCAAACTATTCCTTTCATCTTTCATCACTTCTAAACATTATAATTAAGCTCAATTGGCATTCAATAAGCTTTATTAGTCACCATAGCAAAGTACGGGGCATTACATTAGGGTTACATAGCAAGTGAACTATCATCCGAGCATGGCTTGTGACATGCTATTGGCAACACCACTCTCCACGACATCCTTCTTCATTTCTATAAACGACCTCTTGCAACTATAGTGTTACACGCATGTCTAGCAATGGTTGTTTAAGCTATCTTATATCTTAAACTAGATGTGTCGTCAAGTCTAGTGTATATGACACGTATTGTGGTGTCCTTCAGCTTCCAATGAAAGACTTCTAGGCATCCGAAAGGGAATCTCTTTCGACACCGAGCACTCCCCTCCAAGTCAATATGGAATATACTCCTGCAGCATTAGATCTTCCCGAGATAAGGACTTACTAAATGAATATACTTTTGGGTGGGAATATGATGTGGTTTGAGTATATATTGCTTGCATTTGAATGGTATGGAATATATATTGATCAATTTACATCTATACAGTCAATTTTCCCATATAATATGGAACAACATTAACATCATGAGCTTCTGATGCAAAGGATCCACTTGAGTGGTAATTGCAAAGCATATGACTCTTGTCATTAGAACTTGGTTTAGGGAATGGTTTCATAACATGGCCCTTTTATAGGCAATTTCCATGTAGTAGCACGAATTCACAGTGTGGACCCCTAAATGAAAATGACATCGGAAGTTTACATGTGTTTTTCATAAGTTAGGATAATAATACCTTTCCTTTACATAAACTCTTAGGAAATAGACAACGTTTCAATTATCGAAAAAAGTCTTTTAGCTTTTTGTAATTATTGCTAATAGTTTGAAAAATTCCTTATGAACTAAAGGGAATATGAATTGTTGGTAAATTCTTACTTGGCACAATATTTCATATTCTTTACTGCTTTTCTCCATGTGAGAAAGGACGTGACATGCCAAGCTACCAATCAACCCTTTTATTATTTGAAGACATCATTGGATATTATGGTTTGAAATGTAATGACTGATATAGGACAAAATGCTACACACCATCTCTTTTGCCTTGTCAAAGTACTTCGTTCTATTGTTTGCAAGTTACACTGTGTTTTTTATTTGGATTTTTGACTTTTGCATTGCAATTGGTGCTATGGTAATACCTGCGCTGTGGACATGCCAAAACACACGTGGCATGGATTAAATTAGAATATAAATTGAAGAGAAATATCTTTGACACAATAAAGTTTACCCTGAATGACAAAGCAACCCTTTATATAAATGGTCTAGCAATACGATTTATCTAATTATTAATTAAAAGTGGAAGGGTTTAGGGTAGTAGGAAGATTCCATCAATTGAAGTAACACCTGATTATAAGAGGTATTTCAAAATATGCTCTGGAAAGACATCGTCTTTCAATCATCCTTGATGATTTTGTCTTGTGCACAAACTATTCATCGATACTTAGTTACCTCTGGCGACATGATGGTTGGTTCAAGATTGCCTGAGGTAATTAAGTATTTATTATTCTTCTATGACTCAGCTTATCTTATACAAGGTACTAAGGTTGTTTCTTATCACCCAAATTATCTTTGGTCATTAGGGACAGAGCAAATCCATTATACGTGAAGGCCATGACTCAGCCCAAAAACTTGGTTATTGCAACCAATGTCAAATACCGTCCATGGTTCTCTGAGGTTTGCCAAGGGAAGATCTTTCTGTATATCTTCATACAATCACGTAGGTAACAAATCTTCCTACAACATTCGACGTGATCATCAATGTTAATTTTCAATTCTTTACTAATGTTTTGAAGAAAATTTTTGTCTCTCGTATGTTTTCGGACACCGATGTTGTTACCTACATTTATTCATAATTGCCTTGTTGTGTTGATGTGTTAGAAATGTTGTATGTTCCATGACATTTATAAAATAAAGCAAAATATCCAGCTACATGTTGACCTTTTCATTTGTTCTTACACACCATGCCTACTATTCTCGCGAGAAAACAAGTCGATCAAACTAAATTGAACAGTAATGCACTTTGCATATGTTGTAATACGGCAGGGGAAAAAATTGCTCCATTTCTATAAGTGATTCGCTCATTTTATTAACCACTCAAAGATAAGCCTAATCATCGAGATCTTTGGTTAAAAATGCCATGAATCAAAATTCCTTACATTCACCACGTTCATCATTTAGCTTTCTCATAACTAATTATCAGATGATGAATGAATTAGGCAAACCTAATTGTTCTTCAAGTATTGTATAAGTGTATGAAATAAATTAGTACATAAAATATAGAGTCACATGTTGCCACATTTGAGATTTAAACAGTGCGATACAAATTGCTGCTTAATTAAGATTAAGGGTTTGAGGTTTGGTGCCCTTAATCCCTAGAAGATGGGACCCCCTGAATAGTCAAATACTTATATACACTAGACTTTAAACTCAAGATCTTTTAATTTTTCTAACATATCCATTAGTTTGATAATGAGTATTCTGATTTTTATAAAATTTCTCCTTCCATATTCTGAATGTAGTGAAGTATGTTATCCAAATTTGTTGTGTCTTGATCCTCTCGGACAACAATTTTGTCTAGGCGACTTCACTAGACTTCTTCCTTAATGCAATCTTGAGGTCGTTTTCCTATTCTTGTAGAATCCATAGTTGGTAAAATTCAATGAATTGGATGGTATTAAGGTAATGTTGTTGAATCTTATGTCTTTAGTTAGTATGGACACTATATACACTAATGTGTGTGATTGGGATCTTTTTCAAATATCTCAAATGGAACATTTTGCCTTCAGTTGTTGCCTAAACATTATGTCTCTTTAATGCCTATCGCGTACATGCCATGTGCTGAAGTTTTTTGTAACCATACACAGACAATTGAAACTAAAATCAATTTATTTCCATGGCATGTAGCAAACAATGTTGTGTTCGCGTGCCATAGCAAAACAAGTGCGTGGTAGCCATGGCGTTTATTAAGCCTGAACTTCAATTTCATTTATGTCTAACAACAGTGTTTCGACATTTCCTGTCGTGTTCCAAAATGTCTAATTGTAAGGTGTTGCTTATAAGGGTGCGGGTTTTGCGTGTGACGTGGTAGGTGAATTAGACATTGACATAGGACAGCGTTCTATGGAAAGAAAGGGTAATGTGGAAAAAATCAAATGGCAAGAAAACTTAAAAGATCCCAAACCAGTGTTGTATTACTGAAATGGTGTGCATAACCCTCAGCTTTCAAGAACAGAGTTCAATATTAATTCTATAACGCTACGCCATTGACTGGAAATGTTGATACACGACATGCCTTCATGGTTTAATGGGTTGTTAAATGACAATAACTAAACGACATCTACTTTTATCTACCATGACTATGTATTGCTTGGGATGTTCTAGAACATAATAAGTTAACCAGGAAGAAGCTAAATATGCCAATGGTGCCAATGGTGTGTCGCTTACTCGCGAGTTAGGCATGGCGTGTCGCATAATTTCATTTTGTCAATGGCATCACGCACCTTGTACAAACCCATCATGACGTGTTGTAGAACAGCAGAGTCAACATGGCATGTCGCATAACAGCAGGGTATACATGGCGTGTCACATATTCTCATGTTAGGCATGGCCTCATGACTAACAAGATTTAGTAATATGTCATAGTAAAGTGTCACAATATAAACCCAAGACACAAAACCCAAAACCACAACAACCTTAAAATATTTAACAATTGCATGATCAAAAGACATCAAAGTTTGGCGAAACCAAACTCTCCATGTATGTTACTCCCCAAAACCATTGCCTTATACGAGTAACTTTGACTCCTTTTAAGATGCCTTGGATCGGATTATACATTTCTAATCTACTTGAATTTTTACCTACGTACGAGTAAGACACCAAATCCATAGGTAAAAAAGACTTCACTGTTTGCAAATAACCATATTGGCTTGAACCTTGAGCCTTGTTGTGGTGAGGAAAGATTCGATATTGTCATGAACCTTATATAACTATGTCTCGTTACATCCTTCTCCAATTTCCAAACCTTAAAGCTTTCACCGTAGTTGTTTTGAGTGAAACTTAGACATCCTCCAAGGACCACCACCCTAACAGTTTTATCATGTGCCTGAACTGCATCATTGGGCACGTTGATTACATCAAACTCTTCAGATGATAGATGAAATGAAAGAATTCCACAAAGCAAATTTTGATATTCCTTAAACCCAAGACTAATTTTGTAGTTCACATTCCAATAAATGACACCAACATGAAGAGTCCCTGACCATTCATGATCTAGAAAGCGTATAGGAAAAGTGAATCCATCAATTCTTCTCCAAGAATTACATTTTAGTGAATAGACATCAATGATGACGTCTGATTTTGATAAATCTCCCTTTGTAATAACATTAACAAATCTTATCAGTTCGTAATCATACATAGGCTAATCATACCTAAATCCAAACATGTCTTATAGACCGATTTCGTATAACTCGATGGTGAGGGGATACGGGAGGGGTAGTTGTTTAAACTCTCTTATGGCAGGATTCCATAGAATAATAGTTTCCTATGGCACAACAACACACAACAAGTCATGACATGACCCTAAAATGCAAGACAATGTATAGGTGAACGCTTTTTCTTTGGATATGGCATGGAAAATTCTAGATTGGATGTTGTTTTCTTATATGGTTCCAAGCTCATAGATTGAGGAGAAAACTTAAAACACAAACAAAGTTGTTGCATACCGTTGTAGTTATTGAGATGTTGTTGGATGGAATACAGGGTTTCTAGTTAAAACGTATAAGGATTTTGACAGACATCAAAATTGGACAACGAATTTTGGAGGAAGTCTAGCCAATATCCCAAGGATCATATCATCCTTAAGTTTCAAAGATCTCTATTGCATCTTTTAGTTTTTCATTATTCACCGCTTGACGAAACGGGGTCGATAATAGTGAGTTTTGTGAGTTCGACGTCTCTTCTTTACTTTCAAGATGATGCCTATCTTACCCTCAACAACTTCAGTGCATGACAAAGGATGATATCGAAGCGGTGTTTTTTTTAAACATTGTGTCTTTTCAGTTTGTGAACACATCTGCCTATATTCTGAATTGTTCAAAAACCTTAAACCAATAATTAACACATCACACATAATCATGGTGTGTAGCACCCAATAATACGTTGGTATGGCGTGTAGCACCTAATAATTCATTGGTATGGCGTATACCAACCATTGCGTACTGTTCATACAGGGCGTGTATCAAGTTTTTTCCCTTTTCATGCCATTTAGTAAATAAAAAAGCAGTACCTGACAATGTTTTGAGGTGGCCCATGAATCTATCCAAATATTGCAAAACTAAATGACCATGGAGTTCTTATGTGCACTGTTTCATTTACAAATAATGAGTTGGAACAAGGGGTCAGTAGTAAAATCTGTTTAGCTTTTCACAAAAAGCACATAATTCATGCTCGAGCATTTTGTATACCCCATGGCTAATATTGAGAAGAAAATGTGATAAGTGGAAAAATATCCATGACATATACCCATTGTAATTGGGGTGTCATTAACTTGGGCTTCAACCTTAGTAGTGCCCTAAATCTACAATAAAAGGATGGAAAAAAATAAATTTTATCTCCAAAACTCCTCCAATATCTGCATGGAAACAGATAGAAATACGGGTTCAAAAGTAAGAGATTCCAATAATCTCAAATCCCTTATCACATGTCCTGTCGAGAAGATAAAGGTAGTAAAATATGGAATCCATACGTCTGACATCCATCTAATCAGTCATCACCTCATTCAAGAATCAGAATTGGCAGTCTTCGAATAAAAGCGAATCTGTTCTTACACATAAATCACACATTTACGACGTCTTGTAGGTAATAGCATTATTTTCAATATGGCCTGCATTTGCATTTTCAAACATGGACTGAAGCATGGCATAGTATGTCTATATAAACTCTGTTAACCTCTAAATCGCTGTTCATGAATACCCTAAACCCTCTTAAGTGAATGCACTAGGCGCACAAATTGATTTAGCAATAGGATTCCCATAACTTATTTCATGAATGCACTTCCCACAGTGTAGATTCCTTCTTGATCAAAAAAAATATTTTAGATAGATGCCAGTAACAATTAAATAAAACCATTTATAACAATTGTTAAGGTTCTCATGCAAGGTTCCAACTTTCCCTATAAAAAGATCATTTTATGCCATTATTTATCTTTATCACACCAAGTTTAGAAAAGACATGATTCATATGCTTTGCAATTGCCACTCAGATGGTAATTCCCACTCTGATGGATCATCTGGTGGGAAGCTTTCGTTGAAGCTGCTGCATATTATCCAAGAAAAAGGACATACTAGATGCTAACCAAACAATATGTATTCATATCCATTTAGATGCTAGCAATATATACTCATATCACATCAAATTCTCAATCGTAATTTATAGTTAAGGTTTTTGTGGTGAAAAAGAGCTCGTAACTTTCCAAGTAGGGAGCAAGGTGTGCTCCACACATGCATGGATGGGATGCATGGCATTTATAAAATTGTTATGCATTTCTTTGAAGTGGCAAGGGCCATTAATTGAGGTTTACACAAGGTTTTATGCTTCAGGGCATTTATGGGTGAAATGCTCTATTCAAATTGTCATAACTATTACATTTTGTGTGTACTTTCTCTATATCATATGCTTAGTCTCAACAAATGCTTCCCTCTTGACATAAGACCGATGTAGAATGGCATGAAATAACAGTGTTTAATAATGCATGGCGAGTAACAAACCTTTTTATTGGCATGGCGTTTTGCAACATTTCTGGCATGTCTACTTGGCTTGTACCTCTTGAACTCAAGTTACAACAATACATATTATAGACATGGCATGTCACAACAGATTATATATGGATGTCGTTTAGCAACAATTGCCTACCAAGGCATGGCGTGTAACAACTACTATTAAAGCTACTAAACCTTGCTTAGGCAGACAATTTCATATGACCAATACCTAACTCCGTCTTCCATACCGCCCTCCGTTGCATTTACCCTATAAGCAAAAGGATTTAGTTGCACTAATAAACTAAAATAACAAGCAATTAAAATATCCAGTTAGTCCATTAATAGATAACAAGCAAAAAAAAAATGAATGTAATAAGCTGCATGGCATATAATTCATTTGTACTTACACATTTTCAACAGTTCCACCTAGAATTGCTTTGCATGTAAGAAAGGTACTGGACATGACTCATGCATTTAGTTAGGTTGACCCATTGTCTTCATCTACAAAACACCCTATGTTCTCAAACATTATCTTTCGTATTGGACAGGTGTTGCATGTGTGACCAAGTTCTTTACAAGTTGAACAAGCTTTCCATCATTACTGTCCTCTAAGCGCTGACTGACTTGGAGATGGTGCTAGATTTGTGGATGGAACTACAAACGACGATGGGCAATTTTGTCTATTATGCTTGTACCTCTTGCATTATGATTATCTCGGTGGTCGATTGCCTTCCCCGATCGATAGAATCCTTTTCCTTCTAGGTCTTCTCGCTTGACCTCGCCAAGGTAGTGCTAAAATGATAATTTCTTTCACATCAAGGGGGATGTCCTAGTCACTAGGATGCCCAACCGGGCAAATAAACCCAACATAACCCTCCACCAAATAAGTAGCCTTGTAGTAGTCCAAACAGAATTCAACGACTTCACGTTTGCACTAACTATGAATCCAATGAACTGACGGTTAAATCACAATGTCAAACCTAAATTAATTACAAATCAAATAAGAAACAAGGATATTCATACCTTATTGCCACAATGGTATGGCTGCATGGTCGTAAATTTGTTTGGAACTATAACACCTCGCATGGCCGATAAGACCTTATCAATAAAACGAATGGTCAATTGACGTAAATTTAAATGCCAAAGAGCGGTGGCGGGTGAAAAGAATATTTTGAAATAAAATATTTCACAAGCAAGAAAAATAATAATTAAATAATAATATTTTATCGAAGATGAATTGGTGAGTTAAAAGGTGATTTGGATGTGAACCAGGACAAAGTGAGATACTTTGTGACCCAAGGAGACAAGTGGTGAATTTATTAATAAAATAATATTTTATTAATAAAATAATATTAAAATATTAATATTTTAT
Organism: Theobroma cacao; assembly: GCF_000208745.1. Lineage (NCBI taxonomy): Eukaryota > Viridiplantae > Streptophyta > Magnoliopsida > Malvales > Malvaceae > Theobroma > Theobroma cacao. The sequence continues at coordinate 17,366,179 of NC_030858.1, read as the reverse complement.
TTGTTGTTAAAATTAGTCATGAAGGAGGACTATATGACTAGTCTAAGTGACGGAGAAGAAGTAAAAAGGAATTTTAAAGAAAAACGACCTAAGTGGGGCTCGCATGCCTTTATTAAATAAAGTAAGAGCGGGTAAGTATATATTAAAATATTATGATGACACCTTGGTGAAGTGTCAATTTGATATTTTTTTTGTACAAGTGTAAAAGAAGAAAGATAGAAGGAAATTGGCATTAAAGAAATATTTGAAGGACCTAATTATAAAGGATGAAAACTTGGAGGGTCAAATGGTAAATAAGAAAAAGTTTGAAGACTTATGTGTAATTTTAACTTTTGAAGTTAAAAGGAAATTAACTAACCAAGGAAAATTAGATTGTGTGGGAGGATGGAATATGCATGTAACAACATCTTTATATATCTTTAAGAATAAGAATAAGTCTTTATATATCTTTAAGGGTTTAAGGAACGCACAAACATCTTTGAAAAGGAATTACCAATCATACACGGCGAGTATAAAATGTGAGATTTTTAAAAACTTGCTGAGGAGCCTAACGACTAAGTCATGGGTTAAGTGATCACATGTGGTGAGACATAAGTTTAAGATCACATGCGATGAGACATAAGTTTAAGATAAGTATCCCCAAGGAAATTCTCAATAAGAGTTCTACTATGGATCTTGTGAAAGCAAGCGTTAAGTTATGTGGTTATAAAGAAGAAGTCGTAAACTGAAAGTGAGATTCATATTGACATTGAAAAGTACTTAAAGAGGACCTCGTTTCAAGTCTTGCAGTTTCAAGTACAAATTGCTAATTAGTCCAGGGAGAATGATGTCACATTAGTATGGAAGAATACAACAAAGGATGATTGAAGATAATCTGATAGTGAAGTCCAATAATGAAAACTTCCTAATGTAGTATGGAAATTAGAATTCAAAAATGCTTAAGGCATGCACGATTCGAATGAGTCTAAGTTTTAAGTGACTCATTAAAGTCGAAATGCAACAAGGATATAATATATATATATATATATATATATATATATACATATTAGAGGTATGAAGAATAATTGAGAAATAAGGATGACTTTTAGGGATTGTGGTATTGCATAAGATGCAATGATCCAATAAAGATAAACCTTTGAAAAATCAACGAGATTATAAAGTATATACGAATATCGGATTACAATTTAATGCAAATGACATTTAGCAAGTGAGATGTGATTAATGACATTGTGATGCAAGGATATATATAGTACGATGAAACTCAAGCATATAAATGGGAAATGATATAAATGATATGAAGTTATGCACAGGCATAACAAGAATGTTGACATGCATTATGAGGATTATTATATTCAATCTTGGATAGGGATGAGGATGAATAAAGGGAGATGTAGTCCAAGGCACGCTAACACATGGATCCCTATGCGTAACGAGGAATGTTGACATTTGAAAATGCATGTACATACGTATATGTGAAATTGATGACTTGACCAACTGAGGTGAGGAATTGTTCTAAGTAATTTGAGATTTGAACTCAATAATTGATTAGTTGTATAGATAGTACAACGATAAAATATCCCATCAGAAGTTGAGTTATGTTGATATAAGAAATTTTGGAGAAATAGTCAAAGAAATGATACCAAGGAAATGTAATCTATAACGTGGTTAAGCCATACAAAATGGACTAATACGATTAAGCAGATTGAAGTTGCAGAAATTGAAGGTAAACATGAGTATGTGGGAATAATTGGAGGCATTAACCTTTCTCGACGTTGAGACTATGTATAGAAATGAATATGGCATGTTTATAATGCTGCAAGTTACATAATAGTGTATAGGGATAAGATGAATGAATGATTGAAGGTTTGACAAGAATCGAAATAAAGATATGTTTGAGGTTAATGACGAAATTAAAGGCATACTTGGGATCTTAGTGATAAGAAAGAACAATTGAAAATGGTATCGCGGTTTTGAATCAAAGATGATAATAGATATAAGATACATACCTTGATCTTGTAAAGTGTTCTAGTCAAATTGAAGGTAATGAAGTGCGTAAATCAAAATTCCCTATGAAGAAGGATATGGAATAATATCATTGAGGGAGATTAACAACCCGACGTTGAGAAAAATTCAAGGACGAATTTTATTTGAGTGGGGGAGATTGTAATGCCCCGTACTTTGCTATGGTGACTAATAAAGCTTATCGGATGCCAATTTAGGTTAATTATAATGTTTAGAAGTGATGAAAGATGAAAGGAATAATTTGGGATAAAATATTTCGCACACGAGGAAATAATAATAAAATAATAATATTTTTATCGAGAAAGAATGTGTGAGATAAAAAGTGATTCAGAAGTGAATTGAGGCATAATAAGGTATTTTGGGTACCAAGGAGACAATAGAAAATTTTTGGAATAAAATAATATTAAAATATTAATATTTTATTCAATGTCAAAATTTTCCATGAATGAGGAATATATGGTCAATCTAAGTGGGGGAGAAGAGGAATGAGAAAATTTCGGAGAAAAATAACGTTAATTGGGTCACGTGTCTTTATTAAGTAAAGATAGCGCAAGTAAATAAATATTTTAAATATTATGGGGACACCGCGTTGGAGTACAAACTTTATACTTTGTTTGTACATGTGTAGAAGAAGATAATAGAAGGAAATTGGAGTTAAATGAGTGTTGGGAGGACTAAATGAAAAAGGGAAGAAACTTGGAGGGCAAAACGGTAATTTTACACAAAGTTTGGTCATGTTTCTTCTTCATTCTTGAAGCTTCCAACGCCATTCCCTCATTCTCCCATGGAAAGTTAATTTTCTTTCATTTTCTTTCCTTGTTTTCTTTTCATTTCCTTTCTCTTCTTGCTTCTTTCTTCTCCCAACTCCTTGTGCACCAAAGTTATAACTTCTAAACCCAGTTTCCAGCACTTCCAAACCCAAGGAGAGAGAAAGAAAAATCTCGTTTTCTTTCCTTTATTTTCTATTTCTACTTCTACTTCACTTTCAACAACACTTGGATTTTTGGCTTCAAATCTTCATTTTCAAGGTTGAAAGTTTTTTTTGTTGATCTTCATGCCTCCAAGCTCATCCAGGTTCCCTGAGTTAAAGGTGATGATCCTAGGACAAGGTGCTCCTCCCTATCCATTGCTCGGTAGGTTTACCATGACATTAAATGTTAGCAACCATGACCAAAGTCACTCCGTTGACGGTCAAGGCCTAATTATGTGTATATGAATACTTAAAGTGAAATACTAATATTCATTGGTCAAGCTATATATGTATATTATGGTAGATGATGCCATTATGAATGCATAATTGGGTTTTATGAATTGTTTTCAAAGGGACTATATTTGAACATTATGAATTTTGGATTTTAAAGGTATATGAATTACTGTATAAGATTATACAAAGAGGCTTGCTTGGGCTTAGTGGGCTGAGCCCATTGGGCCCTTACGCCGATCATGGCCTGAAAATTGGGCTGTGACAATTTCTCTGATGTAGGCCTACATTGTCGAGATTGCCATGGATATAGGAATCCAATGAAGGAGGGCCCTTCGAATGTTATTACCTGGAAGATGGTCCATGAGTTTATTATTACTATTACCTACTCGAGTGTGATGTCTCTTTGGGTTTTCAAATATCAATTCTTTCGCATGGTGAGAAATACAAGTTTTTTCGCAGCTCCTTTATTATACAATGATTTTATGTTTAATACCTCGAGGATGAGATGGTTTATGAGCTTACGTATAAGCTTTGATAATGATTGATTTAAGAGGAGCGTGCGAGCTTATATTAGTATGATTTTAAGTAAAGGAGATTAAATGATTTCGACAGTAGAAATCTTTCATTTGCATTGATTTTATTATACAATTTGAAATGATAATTCTGCATCAAAATTCTTGGGTTTACATATAAGGCACAAATGCTTCATTTGAGTTAAATTGTTTATATATACTCTTATGTTTTAATATTCAAATCTTCTGTCCCTAGCTTGTTTCCCATCTACGCCTTGCTCACGAGCCAATGATCACTGAGTCTGTGAGACTCACCCCCTTATTTCCCCTTTTACAGATAGTGATCGGTGTAGCGTGTGTTCATCAGCACATATTGTCCACTGTGAATAGGTAAAAGCATCTCATAGCACCTTATTCCAAGTCACTCCAATGTTAGAAGTTGAGTCATTCATAGTGTATATTGTTTGTCAATAGTGTTAATGCAATGTACATTTCGAGTTTGTAAACCTTGATGTACTTTTACAATTATGAGGAATAAAAGTTAAGTCGATCTATAATGCCTTTTGTTCAAACTATACTATAAAGAGTTATACGGTTCAAAGTAATTTCATAGATTGATGGCATCAATATGAAGTAATAACTAAAGTTTCAATTAATGTTTGGTCAGGACTTAGCGAGTTCTCCCGCAAGACTCGAACTCCGGTAGCGATCGAGGAGCAGTTGTTACAAGAACTCACAACAATACCACATTTTCCTGGATAGGTTTACAAGTCCGTCAATCCTTACATATTTAACTTCGAACTCCATTCAATCGATGATTTAACTACAAAGTGATGAGCATCATTGAACCGTTTACTCAACTACCTCATAGCCCAAAACTTGAGGGGAGTGCTCACCTTAACGGCCTCCTAGTACCGATCTTGTAACCAATGTTAAAACATGTCTCTGGTGAACTCGATCATAACAATGATTCGTATTTGTCTTGCATTCTTCAAGCATAAGTTAACGCATTCCTCAATGTTGGATGTCATGAGTTGGTATCGCTTTATCAGTGACCGTACAAGTGCTCATCTCTCAAGGCCTATTTTCATAAGGTTAGAGTTGGCTCCTGCATGTATTTACTTCAGCTGGTTCATATGTTTATTAAAATCAGAAACCTTGTAACAGTCTTGAGCAAAGGTGAAAACCACTAAAACGTCATCATGTTTGAACTTGTTTTTGAAGATTTTCTCCATGTGGTAACCACATAAACCATGCTAGGCATTTGGGTATGCATTATGGATTACTTTCTTGATGCCAAGATGCTGATCAAAAATGAACATTGTGTTATTAAGACAACCAACCGCACGACACAGGTTGCTAAGAAACCAAGTCCATAAGTCTTTGTCCTCAACATGGCCTATGCCAAATGCAGCCAGATATATGCACTAGTTCATGTCTTTATAGACAGTCACAAATAGAACACCCTTGAACCTACCTTTCAGATGCATGGCATCAATAGCAACTACAAGACGCATTGCATCCTCAAACCCCTGGATACAAGCCCTATATGACCAAATATAATATTTGAATCATTGTGCCTCATCAGTAGCCACTATTGTGACTGTACCAAAATTTTTACATTTCAACATATGGAAATACAATGGTAAGAGCTGGAATGACTTCCTTGAAGGACCAAAAACAAGCCTTTTTGCATACTTCTTCACTTGCCAGGCCTTACCATACAAGCATTCCAATCCCCAATGAACCCTTATCTCACTAATTATGTCCTTAAGTCCCAATGCTACTCCATTAGCCTGAAGCTTATGTGACATAAGTTCACTAATTATCTTCACACTCATGGTTCAAAATCGTCTTTGCAAACCATCGACAGAACACATGTGTACCATGTGAAAAGTTTAAACTTGCCAATAATCTCCTTTAGGTAACTTTATTTCACGCACATCAAAATTGCATGCCTTGTCCTTACAAGCAACCTCAAAACAAATTTGACATGACCTTTTAACTCTTAGCTCGAACTGTTTTTTTAGTGCTAATAGGTTTAAAGCTCATTTCAATTCGACCTTCAAGGAAAACATTTTTTCTCAGTATAAGCGATCATCAGTTGATGTGGACTCCTGTGTGGTAACTATTTGTAAAGAGAACATTTCTGCACCCAAAATATGCCACGTGTAAGATACCCCTACACTTCCCCTATCTTGATGAATGTCATCAAGTAATGTCTCAGGCGAACTAATCTTGTTCTCATCAGCGATGGGGTTATTGTCTATGGGGTCATCACACTGAACATCTCCTAAATCTATAACTCCACCATGTTCTGTTTCGCCTTCCAAATGATTGCAATTCAGAATGTCACTATTGTCAACCCAGTCATCCTCTAAACTATCATCATGCCAGCCATCTAGCCCACCATCAAAATCGTCATCAAAGCTATCTTCTCCAGTAGGGAACCAACCGTCTTCACCCTAATTAGATGCATTAATGTCCTTGAGCATCGTCGTGCCATCTTTATGCGTCGTAGTGTTGTCCTCGAGCATCATCATGTCGTCTTCACCTGAGCGTTCCATTGGTTGGACAAAAGTAAGTAATTGGTTCAATGCACATGCTAATCAAAATTTTGCAACCAACTGTTGTGAGAATGTCATGTGTCTATCGGGCTACACAAACTTATGTGCATACATCACTTGCCATTGTTGTGGGTTAGGGACTGAATTTTGTAGTATTTGTGAAAGAGTGTAAATCTGATTTTGATTGAAGTGATTACCATGTTGTACAGCTTCTTTATATGGCAAAACATTTATATGGCGTTCCTTAATAATGATGTATACTATTGGAACATTCCTATGCTCTAACAGAATTAATGCAACATCCTCATCATCCTTGATAACTAGTCGTGATAGCTTTCCCAGTATACTAATTAATGCATGTAACTCGATTTTGTGTTTCTATGAATGTACCCCAACAACATTTTCTACCAACTTCATTAGGCCCCCAAACGACAAATCACTCCTAACCCCCAACATTTGTGACTCACCACCCTTGTAAATGACATTGATCTAATGACCACCGTGTCTTATCACAAGTCACACAATTGGTATACTACTATAATGTAAAAAAAAATAAAGGTCAAAATACATTTACACATTACATTGCTACATGCCTGTTTTAAAATTTTGTACATGCTCCATTGAAAACATTTTATTCTTACACGTCATGTTCAAAAAAATTTGGTAGGTTTGATATTCATAGTACCATTTAACACCCCACAAATTTTTATTTTTATCTCATGCCGAAATCCAAGTCAACTAGGCTTTCCTGTTAATATTATGATATGCTTATTCTATCTGATACTAGTTTTTTCATCATCGCACAAGACATGGTAATCAATGGGCTTGTTTTTCCCTACATAACAAAAATAGCAATTTTCTTCTCTTTTCACAACCACTAATTATCGAGTATTGAATGATGAAAGAAAGTTCACTGCAAACAGCTTGCAAGTGCTCGTAAGCAATTTATGTTACCTGTAATAGGCATACATCGTTAACTGTATTCTCCTAAATCGAAAAAAATAAATCAATTTATCAGCAACCATACACACTCCAAGTTCTAAAATGTTGCTACACATCATATTGAAAAAACGTTATTACATGCCATGTTAACAAAAAACAAATTTCTAGACGCCATGTTCATCCATTTTCCTACACAACATGTTTACTACACACCATGTACACAAAATATGATGTTACACACCATGCAACGTTCACTCTATGTTTTACACACCATGTGCATTAAAGCTATTACATACAAGCATTGTGTGTAACAACTCTAGGCAACGTTTTAATTTACAAACAAAGTTTAAGAAATGATTGGAGTGGGTTTTCCATCAACTTTGTGGTTCTGTCAAAAGTAATAAACCCAATAACATACCTTAATGTCATATTTACTCTTAGGTCTATATATTTGTCACGACCCAAATTTCGAGCCATGACGGACGCATGGGCCCAATGGATGTAGTCCACTAAGCCTAAGCAAGCCTATTAATCTGATGTGTTCATCATTCCATCATAAATTGCTAAGTCACATTTCATAACTTAGGATCAAAATAATATTAAACATTGCCACCTCATACTGGCATACCAAACAAGTGTATATACATTGTCTACAACATGTATCTTAATAATTTACATTAGGTTTGTCTATACACAACAAAAGAATACTCGACTTCCAGCGGAGAGACTCGGACGAATGTACAGCTACTGAATGCCGAGACACCTACCAAGGGTCGAATATATGAAGACACTTTGACCTAGTTACCAGCTGCCTTGTGATCTGAAAACATGAAGTTGAAAATGGTGAGTATAAACCCAATGAGTGAATAAGAAGGGAATAAGCATACCATAAGGAATGTTTAACGAAATCATAATGTATTCATTTTTCAAAACAATGCAATTTATTTGAGTTCTTATTAAACCCCTCGTGTAAACACCACATGAGAAAAAATCACTTATTGAAAAGAGTCCATGCTCAACAAATGATTTGAAAAGTGAAAACTTTAATAGCATTCATGTGAATCAAGTCAAATAAATGACGGGTCCTCGCTGCAACGACAGTTGACTTAAATTATTGTCTAGCCGAGGGTTTCTCACCAAACCTCCTCATTTTAAACTTAATTCATTTATTCCTTAATGTTGGAAGTCCATGCTCAACTATGGTACCAAAGAAATAGAAAATAGGGTAGCAACCGAACCAAATGAGGAGAAAAACAGAGAGTTTTTTGCTGCAGCGAGATTCAGTGAAATTTTTGGGTTCTAAAACAGAAAGTTTCTCGCTGCAGCGAGATGCTACAGTAACATTCTCGCTGCAGCCAGATTCTCGACCAACACCACCCCTCCAAACCTGAGAGTTTCTAACTGCAACAAGAATCAAAACATTAAGAAAAAAGTTTCCTTTTCCCTTAAATCAAAGCCATCTTGCTAAAATAACAAAAGCAACATGTAACACATACAAACTCCCAAATTTCAACAATTCAAATGCTCACATTTTTACATTACAACCATATACCGTATATGTATATATATATATATATATATATATATATATATATATATATATATATATATATATATATATATATATATATATACACTCTCTCTCTC